>NC_142403.1:1520023-1802523 GCF_059441095.1 Idiotropiscis lumnitzeri
CAAGTT
This sequence comes from Idiotropiscis lumnitzeri, assembly GCF_059441095.1. NCBI lineage: Eukaryota > Metazoa > Chordata > Actinopteri > Syngnathiformes > Syngnathidae > Idiotropiscis > Idiotropiscis lumnitzeri. The sequence continues at coordinate 1,520,030 of NC_142403.1, forward strand.
CGGCAGCTGTTGAAGCAGAGTTCAAAAACATAAAAAATGGGCTTTTCAAGCATGAAAGCCTTCCCATTCTTGACGACCGGTTTGTTGCTCGTCATCTTGCCTTCATTGAGGGAAACATGCGGATTTCTGCTGCAAAACAAAAAAGTGAAAAGGCTGATGTAGGTGATGCTACGACTGTCTTAAGACCTGACGATGCCTCTACTACCCAGAGTGGCGAAAAAAATATAAAAAATTATGCTGACCTTGGTGATGAATCTGATGCTGCTGCAAACAATCTTCATATTACCGAAGTTGAGAACTGGAGAGGCTTAGTAGTTCCACCCAAAAAAAGGAAGAGGAGTTCATATCTCTCTCCTTGTCCTGAGTGGCTGCATGTGGATTCATCCATGGAACGTAAAAAAGTCAAGGTGCAATTGTTGAAAAATGGAAACCAACAACAGCCTGTTAAACTTTCCAAATTGAAAGTCGCTGTGCTCAACACTTGTGCATTTGATGCCGTGTTTCAATGTCTTTCTTGCTCTTATTGTGACAGCATTTCATTTGAAAAGGCTGTAAGCAGCAAGACCTGTGACAATCCATTCCTCCACTTGGTAAAAACCATCGCAACACGAGGTGTGACACAACACGTGTATTCCAAGAGGGCAGAACTCCTGAAAGAAATATTCAAGCCTGTCCACCTAACCTCTGGTGCTCTCCAAATAGATGCACAATGCCACATCTCGACAGTGATTGAGAGAGCCATGAGGAATCTTCCAAGTGTATACTTGAAAAAACAATGTTCCTCACTGTACTGCAGCCTAAGCACTCAAGTAATAAGGGAAGTTCCGCTTATGTGTACCAAAATTGCTGTCCTGCAGACCTGTGGCATGACTCATCTTCAGACTGCTGCTGAAGAAGGACTGAGCCTTCCTGACTCTACTTGCCTCCGACCAATCCAAAAGGCATCCCAGTGTCCATCTACATTTAAAAAGCAAGACAACAGTACAGGAAAGGCTCTGTGTTCGGCGAATGTTTCCCACAGCTACAGTCTGGGAGAATGTTTGTTGATTGACACCGACCTCGGTACGAGTTGGACAGAAGTTGCCCTGCTTGAAATTCCCTCCAGTCTGGTGCTGCAAGAGAATATGTTTACTTTGAGAGCAGTCATATGATTTCAAAGAGGCTTGACCCAGGATTCTCTTGGACATTATGTGGCATACTGCAGGAGGGCTGCTTTTGCCTGGGAGATGTACAATGACCTGGAAAGTGGAGTGAAAGCAGCATCAGAAAAGACAAAGATCTTCCCACATGCTTTGTTCTTCACAAAGCAGTGAATGCTTAATTGTTGCAATGTAAATAGTTTGTTGTTTTTTTTGTTTCAGTTTTTTTTTTTTTTTACACATAAAGCTATTGTTTCAACCCAAGCTTTCTCTGCAGGCTCTCATCAATTACAGATGTACTGTTTTTACATGAATTCAGTTGTTCTCAAATGAGGGAATGCTACATCAAGGGGTGTGTTTATGTTGTTTTTATTTCAAAATAGTTCAATGGATATGTTTTGGCCTCACGTCTGCTATAATTTAAGAAATAATCACATGGCTTTAATGACTACTGATGAAATAAATGAGTGAGCAGTAGAACAACATATTAAAAGAAATAAGACCGAATTTAAAGTAATTGACAGCAGTAAAAACGGGAGGATTTTAAGATAACTGTATGCTAGCAAAAAAAGCTACAACTGTGAGTGTAACATGTTTACCTGAAGTTCCTCCGGCAACAGTTGCTTTCCAGAATCATGAAGAATGTAAAATGCGCAGAAACATACAAAACATCGGTTCATTCCAGGAACTAGTTTATAACCTGGAATTAATAACAAATACGAGTGATTGAAGTGATTAACTGAACGCGGTAGCACGATACCTAGCTCCTTGTTCGACAGCATCCAAAACAAAATAGACTGATGCCGGAGCGTTAGTGTTTGTGACGTCACCGCGTGAATTAAAACGTAGAATATCTATCGAACGGAAGCAGCACAAACGAAACTTTTAACAGCACAAACGAGCACAAACGCAGCACAAACGAATGGCACCATTCCCAACCCATTTGGATGAAGATGGGGGGCTGGGTGACGTCACCACTTGAAATAAAAAAGTGTAATATCTCTGGAACCGTAGCAGCACAAACGAAAATTTTAACAGCACAAACGAGCACAAACGCAGCACAAACGAAACAAACTATTTCCCCCTATTTTTGCAAGAAATGGGGGGCCAACGTTTGCTACAGTCCTGCGGCGGACGACTCGCAAATGCGTGTGCTGATTTGCAAATGCGTGTCAGGAGACTTGTGTGTGGCTCCGTAGCTACACATTCGGACCACATGGGGGCACTAATATTATACCAGCCCCGTACCACCAATATGTACACCAATAACATGGGGGGGCGTTCACTGCTATCCACCCATGGTCACGTACCATTTATTTGACCTTATATAAATTAAATTAGAATAAATGGAAGAATAAAGTGGAACTAATAAAATAAGAACCAATGATATAACCAGTGAAGCTAAAAAAAAATTAATGAAGCTTCTCCACACCTGCTAATTGCCACATTAACTATACTTCCCTTTATTGCATTCAGAAAACACCATTTTTTTAAATTGATTCATTAACTTTTTATTTAGTAAACACTCACTGCACCAACCCAACCGGACTGCATCGGGTCACTCTTTCTAGAAACATAGATTATTGTTTGAGGCTTCCATGACTATTCATATTAGAGCAGGTCGGGCTGCAGGCGAATAGTGAGCCTGTAAGGAAGGGTATGGAGTCTGTAAGGCTAGAGCTAACTAGCGCTATGCTAGACTTAGACAACACACATAGCTTTTCTTCTAGATTTGAGCGCTACACACCATACGCTGTAAAGGAGTGGAAGAGTTTAAACCTGGCTAATTTTATTCGATGTCCTGCATCTTGTGTCACTGTTATTCTGTGGAATGCTGAGTGTGTGGCTGGTGAAGCTGAACAAAGAAAGTGAAAGAATGTGAAGGTTTGGGAGGTTTTAGGTTGGTGCCTGGCGCAGACAGACACCTCGAGCGGGAAGGGGTTGACAAGAAACTGGACCCTTCAACCACAAGCAGGAGGAGCCACCACTTGAAGAAAGACCAATAAGAGCAAGCTAAAGTTAACTGCAGGATACACATAGCCAATAGAATCATGCCAGGATGCCTTTGTCTCTGTGCCATTTGCATATTGTATAGGATGAATCATTACTGGGCAACTCGGAGGTAGAACACATTCGCTGGTGGCAAGAGAGGTGTAGAGTTGTATTGAGAGGGACCCGAGACCCAGGGGCCATGTAGAAAATCTGTATTGGGAATAAATCCACTTTGTGCGTGAAAATGCCGGCTTCCTGATACCTTTCTATTGCAGAACGAGCGCGCATATTGTTGGATGAGTGGGAGTTGGTTAAGGTCGCAAATTGGAGTCAGATTACTAATTCGAGTTTACATTGGTTTAAAATTAAATTCTAACATTGATATAAAGATAAATTCCAACAGCTGTTACATCTCATACTGATATAATTTCTACTGAGGTGGCAATACATGATGGGTTCAAGCATTCCCGCTCGGTCGGTTTTATTGACGACGAGCCGTTCTCTCAAAATAATAGCACTCGAAAGCTGGTAAATAACTATCGGATTCCGACCGCGTTTATAGTCGCTCGAGGTACAATCCGGGACCTAGGCAAGGCAATCTCCTTAATATTATGACCAGGAGTCTTGTTGCGCGGAATAACTTAGATAGACCTATTTTACTGAAACTCGGTTTTTTAAATATTAGATCGCTTTCATCGAAAGCCTTGTTAGTTAATGACCTTATTAGAGACCATAATCTTAACATGATTGGTCTTTGCGAGACCTGGTTAAAACCGAATCAGTTTTTACCGCTAAATGAGGCTTCGCCTCCAAACTTCGTGAGCTCGCATGTTGCGCGCCCTCAAAAGAAAGGCGGGGGTGTAGCCCTCATTTCCGAATCTAACCTAAAACTTAGTCCTCGTTTTAGCAATTCCTTTAAAACATTTGAAGTTCTCATTATGCGATCCTCAGCCGAGCTACCGTTTTATCTTGCCGTTCTTTATCGTCCACCTGGCTCTTACTCCGGCTTTTTAGATGAATTTTCTGAATTCGTAGCTGATTTAGTAACTCATGCGGATAATATACTTATCATGGGCGACTTCAACATTCATATGAATCTCCCGTCGGAACCACTTACCGTGGCGTTTCGGACAATCATTGATATGTTTGGTTTCACGCAAATAATAAATGAAGCAACGCATATAAATGGCAACACGCTAGATTTGGTATTAACCCGAGGCTTAGCATCTTCAAAAATAATTGTATTACCATATACCAGTGCTATATCTGACCATTACTTTATCAAATTTGAATTCTTGGCTCACTGTCATCGTTCTGACCATAATCAAAATTATAGCAGCCGTAACATTAGCTCCTCAACCATCGTTGCGTTCTCTGAGCTACTCCCTTTAGCAACTGCTTCGTTTCCTAATTATATTGGTACGATTGATGATCTCACAAACAACTTTAATGTCGCTTTGTTAAATGCGCTTGACTCCGTCGCGCCTTTAAAAACTAAAACTCGTCCAAAGAGGCTTACTCCGTGGTTTACAGAGGAAACGCGCATACTGAAACGATCTTGTAGGAAGCTTGAGCGCAAATGGCGTGCGACCAAACTTGAAGTCTTCCGTCAGGCATGGTGCGATAGTTTACTAATATACAAAGAAGCGCTTAATCTAGCCAAAACTAATTATTATTCTAGATTAATTGTCTTACATAAAAACAATCCTAAATATTTATTTGATACCGTAGCAATGCTAACGCAACAGCGACCAACCTCGGATAGCTCTTCCTATTCAGCTCACGATTTTATGCAATTTTTTACTCAGAAGATAGAATGTATTCGTGATGAGATTAAAGACACTGTTCTTAAAATTCCGTCGAATTCCGCGATAAATGGTGTTAATAGGGACATTAGGGCTGATAACTGTCCGATAACCTTATGTCAATTTAAAAAAATATCTCTTGAGAGCCGAACAAAATTGGTGAGTGCGGCAAAACCGACAACTTGTGTGCTCGATCCGCTTCCTGGCAAACTAATTAAAGAACTGTTTACGACCCTAGGACCGTCTGTTTTAAATATAATTAATCTATCACTTACCACGGGTGTAGTACCAGCAGCTTTTAGGACCGCCGTTATCCGACCGTTACTTCAGCAACCAAACCTTGACCCAGAGAGTCTCAACAACTATAGGCCGGTTTCAAATCTTCCGTTTATTGCAAAAATTCTTGAAAAAGTCGTAGCGCAACAACTTAATGAATATATGACTGCTAATAATCAATTTGAACCTTTCCAATCGGGTTTTAGAGCCGACCACTCAACTTGCTAAAGTTACTAATGATCTTCTCATAGCTTTGGACGCCGACACCTCATCAATGTTACTCTCACTCGATCTTAGTGCCGCTTTTGATACCGTTGATCATAACATATTATTAAAACGCCTTGAAACGTGTGTTGGCATTTCAGGTTCAGCGCTTTCTTGGTTTAATTCGTATCTGTCGGAGAGGACGCACCGTGTAATTCATGGCAATACGACTTCGGATCTTTGTAAGATCACATGTGGAGTTCCGCAGGGATCGGTACTTGGACCTCTATTGTTTAGCATCTATATGCTACCGCTTGGTGATATTATACGGAAATATAACATTAGTTTTCACTGTTATGCTGATGATACGCAATTATACATGCCGTTGGATATAACGAATCCGCGCGACTGCTATAAATTAGAGGCGTGCCTTGCCGAAATTAAACAATGGATGTCTTTCAATTTTTTGCGTCTTAACTCAGATAAAACCGAGATGCTCATCATTGGACCAGCGCGTCATCGGTACCTTTTCAAAGACACCACTCTGAATATCGATAAATGTAATATTACCCAAAAGGATTCAACAAAAAATCTCGGTGTTATATTTGACGCAACTATGTCATTTCAAATGCACATTAAAAATAATACTCGAACTGCGTTTTTTCATCTGCGTAACATTGCTAAAATTCGCCCAATTCTATCAACGTGTGACGCGGAAATCTTAATCCATGCGTTTGTTACGTCTCGCCTCGACTATTGTAACGCTTTGCTCTCGGGTCTCCCCATGTCTAGTATTAAAAGTCTGCAGTTAGTTCAAAATGCAGCAGCTAGACTCTTAACTAAGACGAGAAAGTTTGATCATATTACGCCGATATTAGCCAATTTGTATTGGCTTCCGGTCCACTTGAGATGTGATTTTAAAGTTCTGCTACTTACTTTTAAAATATTGCACGGCTTAGCACCTTCCTATCTCGTTGACCTCGTGGTACCATATGTTCCGTCCCGAAACCTTCGCTCACAAAATGCTGGTCTTTTAGTGATCCCGCGAGCCAAAAAGAAGTCTGCAGGTTCTAGAGCGTTCTCTATTCGGGCACCAATGCTTTGGAATGCACTACCCTCAGATATTTGAGGCGCCACTTCAGTAGAAATGTTCAAAACACTATTAAAGACGCATTTATACTCTTGTGCATTTAGCTGAAATATTTGTTGGCCTGTTTACTGCCGCTTTTTTTTTTCTCTTTTGTTTTCTTTTCTGCCCCCTTCTCCCCCAGCTGGGGGATTAGGTGACGGTGACCCACTAGGAAGTTTAAGGCATTGACCAACTGGGCATGCACCTGTTCCAGTGATGTCGTCTTCCTGCAGCGCGACATTTGATCAATTTATTTATATATTAAAGGATAATGTAATCATGGCAGTCAATCTAAACAGTACAAAGGGTAGACTGCTAGGAGCCACTTTTGTGATCCCGGCATGGAAGTCCATTGTTTCAGAGGGGTCTCGTTCACACCTCCTTTGTTGCAGCCTTGATCCAATCTTCCTGCATTCCTCTCCTGAGGGTCTTGTCATTAGCATGGTCCAAACTTCGGTTACACTTAAAGGATTTCATACATTTGACTATTAAAGGAATATAAGAGTTTGAGCTTAACATAGTTCATTAGATGTTGCTGCATCCAGTGTATGAAAATGTGATACTGTAAAATGCTGAGTGTGTGTGGGGGTGAAACTGTGTGTGTGGGAGCATAAGCAACAGAATGGGGGTTGCAGGGGGTTGTGCAAGAATGGAATGTTGCAGGATCACCAGAAGGAGGGGAAAGCCGAGATGAACAAAGCACAACCAGGAGGAGTCGCCACGGCATTCGGCGGGAGAAGAAAGACCAATAAGAGCAAGCTAAACTGCAGGATACACATAGCCAATAGAATCATGCCAGGATGCTTTTGTCTGTGTGTCATTTTCATATTGTATAGTCACTACTGGGGAACTCAGAAAAAGTAGAGTAGAGTTCTGTGGATGGCAGGAGAGGTGTAGAGTTGTATTGAGAGGGATCCGAGACCCAGGCGATTATGTAATAAATCTGTGTATTGGGAATAAATCCACTCGTGCGTGAAAATGCCGGCTTCCTGATACCTTTCTATTGCAGAACGAGCGCGCATATTCTTGGATGAGTGAGAGTTGGGTAAGGTCGTGAATTGGAGTCAGATTACTAATTTGAGGTTACATTGGTTTAAAATTAAATTCTAACATTAATTTAGAGCTAAATTCCAACAATACTTTAGCATCTAATTTAATTATTTGTTGGCCTGTTTACTGCCGGTTCTTCTCTTTTCTGCCCCCTCCTTCCCCTGCTTGGGAATTAGGTGATGGGGACATGCTTTGAAGATTACGGCACTGACGAACCGGGAAGGGACCTGCTCTGCCGAAGTCGTCTTCATGCAGCGCCTTTTCTGATTTCCTCATATTTCAGCACTTCATTGAACTACTTGTTGGCCTGTTTGCTATTTCTGTTCTTTCTTTTCTGTTCCCAATTCCCCGAATTAGGTGATGGCGATTCACTTGGAAGTGGCTATACTGAATTTACACCAACTGACTGGTACAAGATCGAAGGCTCATCTTCGGATATGCTGCCATGGATATTACGGCCCTGGATGAGGACCCACTCCACTGAAGTCATCTTCCTGCAGCACTTCATTCAATTGACTCTTATATTATCTCATCTATTATTGCATAGCATCATTGTATGTGTCAAATGTTGCCCAGTTGGCATCCATTGCAGCCTGGTCATCCTGGAAGGGGGATTCCCCCATCTGTGGTCCCTTCTCAAGGTTTCTCACTTTTCCTCAAATGAGGTTTTTTGAGTTTTTCCTTGCCCTCCTGGGGGTAAAGATCGGGGATGTCGATTGTGGCTATGTAAAGCCCTTTGAGACTGTCTGTGATTAAGGGCTATACAAATAAAATTGACTTGACTTGAATCTGTCTGCTACACCTGTAGACTCTGAGGGTCCCCTTTTGGTCTTAATGTGTAGCTCCGGAGCCACACTCAAGTCTCCAGACACGCATTTGCAAATTGCCACACGCATTTGCGAGTCGTCCACGGCGAGACTGTAGCAACACCCAAAGGCAGGGGTCGCTGAATGTTGGCATTTTGTGCTCTCAGCCTGTCAGGCGAATATGTGGAAATTTATTAAAAAGCAGCCCGCATACTTGCTTACTTTTGTCAAACTTTTTTTTTTTTTTTGCGGTGCAAAGGCTTACAGCACCTGGTATTCCCAGGCGGTCTCCCATCCAAGTACTAACCAGGCCCGACCCTGCTTAGCTTCCGAGATCGGATGAGATCGGCGTTCTTTTTTTTTTTTTTTTTTTTTTTGTTGTTTTTTTACATTTGTGAATTTAGTTTTTTTTGCGGTACAAAAGCTTACGGCACCTGGTATTCCCAGGCGGTCTCTCATCCAAGTACTAACCAGGCCCGACCCTGCTTAGCTTCCGAGATCGGACGAGATCAGCCGTTCTCAGGGTAGTATGGCCGTAAGCAAAAATTCCTTTCAAAATTTTGCATTTTATACATGTGGTCTTTATTGTGGCAAATACTTCAATCCAAAAATACGTAACAAGAATCTGTAACTATAACCACAGTCACAAATGCGTAACAACAATCTACAAATGCATGATTGAAGTCTCAGATATATTGCAAATGTGTACAACGATTTGTTGGCACATACACATGGTTAAATACGGATAGAAATCCGTAGATGGGCGACCTGTAAAAACAGGACCTTTTGATTGGCTGTGTTCTTACATGTGACGTTTGCTACAGTCCTGCCTCAGACGACTCGCAAATGCGTGTGCTGATTTGCAAATGCATGTCAGGAGACTTGTGTGTGGCTCCGTAGCTACACATTCGGACCACATGGGGGCACTAATATTATACCAGCCCCGTACCACCAATATATACACCAATAACATGGGGGGGCTTTCACTGCTATCCACCCATGGTCACGTACCATTTATTTGACATTATTTAAATTAAATTGGAATAAATGGAAGAATAAAGTGGAACTAATAAAATAAGAACAAATGATATAAACAGTGAAGCTAAAAAAAAAATGAATGAAGCTTCTCCACACCTGCCAATTGCCACATTAACTAAACTTCCCTTTATTGCATTCAGTAAACACCCTTTTTTTAAATTGATTCATTATTTTTTTATTGAGTAAACACTCACTGCACCAACCCAACCGGACTGCATCGGGTCATCAGTCTGCTACACCTGTAGACTACGAGGGTCCCCTTTTGATCTTAATGTGTAGCTCCGGAGCCACACTCAAGTCTCCAGACACGCATTTGCAAATTGCCACACGCATTTGCGAGTCGTCCACGGCGAGACTGTAGCAACACCCAAAGGCAGGGGACGCTGAATGTTGGCATTTTGTGCTCTCAGCCTCTCAGGCGAATATGTGGAAATTTATTAAAAAGCAGCTCGCATACTTGCTTACATTTGTCAAAGTTTTTTTTTTTTTTACGGTGCAAAAGCTTACAGCACCTGGTATTCCCAGGCGGTCTTCCATCCAAGTACTAACCAGGCCCAACCCTGCTTAGCTTCAGAGATCGGACGAGATCGGGCGATCTTTTTTTTTTTTTTTTTTATATTTTATTGTAAAATTAACTGTACAAAAAGAGGTCTGATTCAAAATTCCAACATTCGTGAACAAACATCAATAGGGATAACCAAGGATTTCATGGTCGTAACAAAAGATGCATATTAAAAATGAAAGTCCAGACAGTTGGCAGCAGACACAGAAACTAGTCCGTTGTTCGCCGCCAAGTCGCCTTCAAAACGTTGGGGTCGATGTGTATGAAGATGGGTGAGATGGGAGATAACCAAAGATTTGAAGATGGACCAGTGATCGCCTTTCCTTTTTTCATGCAGATGGATGTTTCTGGTGATGACGATGGCATGACGTGCGATGGCCAAGAGCAGTTTGAGAGCTTTGACATTCAGGCCTTTCAATGGCGAAGGGATGACACCGAACAGGAGAAGCTAGGAATTCTGGTCACCGCCACCACAGGCTATCGGCGAGGGGAGTCTCACCCCCAGCCTCCTGGCAATGAGATCCTCTCGTCTGGATCTGAATTGTCGCACGACTCGGCATTGGAGGATGAGATGATGGAAGTCCTCAGGTTCCTCTTTGCACACTGGGCATGTTCTGTCATAGGCACTTGGTAGAAAAGCATGCAGCAGCGTTGTACATGGAAAGATTATCCTGTGTCTTATTTTAAAATCAGTGTTACTTACCTTGGGTGGAGTATACCAGTTGAACATGTCAGCCCAGATGGACGAGGAAGCCAAGGCGGGGTATGCCTGACGCCACGCGTTTTCTGCAGTAGGCTTTTTAAGTTCTTTGGTTAGCAACACCTTATAGAATAGTTTAGTTGTGCACTCTGCCAGTCTAATCAGTCGAGCCCCATGGGTCAGCACATAATTTAGATCTGACGCAGTGGTGGCGTCTTCGCTCTGTGACATCCGCCCCAGAAGGTGCCCCCAGTGGCAATGCACGGAGTCTCTGATTTTTTCAACTGAGCGCAACACAGTGGCCCTTCGAAAGGGAACTTTGTGGAACCGAAACAAGGTGCGAATGCGTTCAATGTTAAAATTCCCTTTTTGGTCTAATAAATCACCTATTATTCTGATGTGTGCACTTTCTAAAACCCCACTTAACATCCTTTCCCCACTCCCTGGCTCACCGCCCAGGAGGTCGGGGTTGAACCTCAGTGGAATGTTCTGCAGTTGATGCAGTGACATTGGCTCTGTCCTAACCCATGGCCGCAATGCCCACCACGCCTCTAAGATTTCCTTTTCAAAGGGGTCCAGAGGGGGGAACATCGTACGAGGCAACATCTGGCAGAGATTAAAAATGCCGTAGCGGCCTAAACCTTCTAAAATTGGCATAAGAAAGTCCTTCCAGGGAGCAGAGAAGGCAGGATTTAAAAACTTTCTGATTAGCTTTAAACGTAGTGCAGACTTCTTGGTACCGATGTCCATCAAATTTAAGCCACCCAATTTGACATCACCGATCAAGCTATAGTGCCCAATGAAACCTCTTTCCCTCTTCCACAAGAAATAATTAAATGTTAAATTTAATCTATTTAAAACATTCGCAGACATGTGCGTGACAGTCAGTGAGTGAATTAACTTTGAAATGCACAGGTTGTTGATGACCAAAGTTTTCCCTTTCAGAGTTAAATTCCTGAATTTCCACATATCTAAAGTGGATTTTACTTGCGGTAAAACGGTTTCCCATTGCTGTACAATCACAATGAGAAGTGTTCTCCCCAATCCAAACACCAAGAATTTTTTGGCTGAGCGTGGCGTCTTTAAAACCCCAGGTCTTTGGCACAGCGCTGGTGGTACCAAAAACGGCCATGGTGGACTTATCAAATTGACTTTAGCACCCGAGGCTTGGCAGAAAATGTTGAGCTCGTTAAGAGCTACACTTAGACTCTCCACGTCTCTGACAAACAGGTTCGTATCGTCCGCATACTGTAGAATCTTAACTTCGCGTCCACTCGGTGTCCAAATGCCTTTTATGCTGTTATTTTGGTTGAGGAGGGCCGCTAGTGGTTCTACAACAAGGCTAAACAGTAGTGAGGACAGAGGGCACCCCTGTCTCATTGACCTTCCCTATTTAACAGGTCCTGTTAGTAGTCCATTCAGTTTGATTTTACTGGCTTTGTTTGCGTACAGGCGTTTTATCCAATTGGTAAAAGAAGACCCAAATCCAAATTTGTCAAGCACCTTCCATAAAAAAAGAGTGCTCCACCCTATCAAAGGCTTTTTCGAAGTCGAGGCTCACATGAATTCCGCACGAGGCAGCCATGTGTTTAGTTAAATACTTTATATTTAAAATAGTTTCTGAAATATCCCTTGTCGGTGTGGTGGTTTTATGAACCAAGTGGAAGGAAAACTGGACCCAAAAGCAAGCGTGGAGAGTAGAGGAGGCTTTATTGGTAGGATTGGGGGAAGAGCAGCGAGTTCGGGCGCCGGGGAAGGGTGGCTGGTGGCGGAGCGGCGAGGCAGGGCAGAAGAGCCTGCAGCAGCGGGAGGAGGCGGACCGGCGACGGTGCTGCGGGAGCGACGGGCGAGGAGATCGGCGAGGCGGTGAAGATGTCGGCGAGGAGGCGGAAGCGGTGAACGGCAGGCATGCAGCGTAGGGATGGCCAAGGTGCAGGCGGCGGTCAGGAGCACGACGGCCGGCAGCAGCGGAACGGGCTCGGACAGGCACTGGGCGGCTGGAGGGAGAACGAGGACAGACAGGGGTTAACGCGGAAAGCATGTCACGGGAACCAGGCGAGAGCGAGGTGAGTGACGACATGAGCCAGGTACCACGGTAGGTCACGGGATAATCCGGCGTCTGGCTCCTGGCAGCGCTGAGCTTTAAACCCCGCGGTGATTGCTGTTGACGAGCTGCAGGTGCGCAGGAGCCGACGCCCTCTCCAGCCGGAGGCGTGCCTGGCGGAAGACTGCCGGAGATCTGCAAACAGGAAAAGCTCGCCAGGCCCCCCAAACCCGAACCCTGACTGCGTTTCGGAGATGATGGACCTATTACTTTCTTGAGACGAGCTGCTAAAACTTTGGCTAAGATTTTATAGTCAGTGTTCAAAAGACTAATCGGTCTATAGTTGCTCAATTGTTCAGACGCACCTTTTTTGTGCATTAACGTAACGGTACCTTCGCAAAATGATGAAGGGACCAGATCTTTTTTTTCCATGTGATGAAACAAATTAAGCAAAATAGGTGACAGCTTTTTCATAAAAGCCTTAAAGAACTCTGCCGTTAGACCATCGCAACCTGGGCTTTTTTTATTATTTACAACAAACAAACAACCCTGTCTTTTCTGATACCTTAGCAAAAAGCGATTGAGAATATAAAGAATCGCTGCTTTAATGACTATTACAACATCCATATAAACCCATCCCTTAGGAGGATCATCCCATGACATATGTTGGAAATGACGTCGTCAGGCTGTCCAAATATAGGCGGCCAGGATGCTCTCGGGAGACGAGGATCCACGACGAGGACCACTTGACCGACACTGAACGCCTTGGAGTCGGATTGCCACTTCTGACAACCTTGAAGACCAGGTAGATAGTGACGGACAAAGGATGACCAAAAGTTGTCAGCAAGCACCTGGCTGTGTCGCCACCGACGTCGCCCAAGAAGGTCTTCACTGTCGTAGATGGCTTGTGGAAGGATGAATCTCTGCGTCCCATGAGCAACATATTCGGTGTTATGGGGTCTGGATCAGCGATATCCGTTGAAACATATCCAAGTGGCTTGGCATTCAGGATACCTTCTACCTCGACGAGTAGTGTGCGGAGAACTGGCTCCGGAGTCACTTGTTCTTTCAGGATAACTCTCAGGGAAGCTTTAATCGACCTCCCTCACCTCTCTCTCCCATGTTCCGCCGAAGTGCGGGGATGCTGGGGGATTAAATCGGAACTGTATCTTCTGCTCTGCGAGATGTGCTTGAAGTGGAGAGCTCATTGCCTGGAAGGCCTCCTGGAGTTCGCGGCAACCACCAGTGATGTTTGTGCCGTTATCGCAAAGAATCTCAAATGGCCTCCCTCGGCGGGCTATAAAGCGGCGAAGGCAGAGCAAAAAGGCGTCAGAGTCTAAGCTCTCGAGAAGGCCCAAGTGGAGGCATCTTGTGGTCATGCATTTGAATAAAATGCCCCATCTTTTCTCTTGGCGACGACCTATCTTTATAAGGAATGGGCCAAACAGTCAACACCAACTGAATAGAAGGGAGGTTTGTAGAGCCTCAGCCTTGCGGGTGGAAGATCGGCCATTCTTGGACTCTGGGGTTTAGCTCGCCAGAACTGACACTCACTGTAGCCATATTGGTGCTTGCGGATCGCTTCCCGCCCTCTTAGGATCCAGAATTGGCGCCGTAGTTCTGCCAGGATGCGTTCTGCGCCGGGATGGTGGAGCCTTTCATCACAGTCCTTAATGAGTAACTTTGTGAGAGGGTGTCCTGGTTCCATATTTATTGGATGGATGGTTTCAGCTTCAAGATCCGTGGCTCGTCGAAGCCTCCCCCCAACACGGACGAGGCCAGTTTCTTGCTCATATTCCGGCGCAAGGGAATTGAGTCTGCTTCCTGAAAGGAGTGGGCGCAGCACCTTAAGGGCCTTAACTTCAGCTCGGAAGGAATCAGCTTGGGCTTGAACTAACAAGGCCCTCTCTGCGCTGGTGAAGTCTGAAGCCTTGATTTGAGCATCGAGGTTAGCCGCCCCATGACGGGAGTGCACAGTAGCTTTGACCAGTTCTGTCCATGAAGCTACTCTTCTTGAGCTCGCTTTTATCTGGTGCGGCAGCGGTGTTAGGCCTAGTTGGCCACCGGTCTGGAGGTTATGACAGAAAGTTAGGTCCTAATCTCCACTGCTGATGGCCCGACAACTCCTTTAATGTGAGGCCTCTAGTGATATGAACTGCCGGGTTGCGAGGTGAATCAACATACCGCCAGTTTGCTGGGTCGGTCAGCGTCTGGATTTCCGCTACCCGTGTTCCAACAAACACTTTATAGCGGCAAGACTCAGATTGCAACCAGTGGAGTACAGTGGTGGAGTCAGACCTGCAAACCACTCGGTTGATAGGGATGGTGAGTTCGGTCTCAAGCAGCTGATGAGTTGTGCTCCAGTTAATGCTGCACTGAGCTCAAGATGAGGCATAGAAAAGCATTTCTTGGGAGCGACCCTTGAGCGGGCCAGCACAAAGGCGATATGGACATTACCTTGGTCGTCAGTTGTTCGCAGGTAAGCAACCGAGCCGTAGGCCCTCTCCGATGCGTCGCAGAAGACATGAAGCTGCCTGGTAGCCGTGGAGGTATCAGCACTGGGGGGCGTGTAAGCTCTGGGAAACTGCACTTGAAGGAGGTTGGGGAGCTCGTCGACCCAGGTAAGCCACTGCCCTTTAAGCTGTTCATGTTCTATGGGGTCGTCCCAGCTCAGATCCTGCTTCCAGAGATCTTGGATGAGAACCTTGGCTCTAGTTGTAAAAGGTACAATGAAGCCCAACGGATCATATTGGCTTGCCAGAGTTTTGTACAGGTTTCTCAGTGTGGGCTGAAGAGGCTCTGGTGAGCGGTGTTGATAGCCCATGGTGTCGTCAAGACAGTTCCACTGTAGACCCAGTGTAGGCTCGTCCAGGTCGTGGCTAACACGGGACAACCACAGATCGCTACGGACAGATCTTGCGTTGGTGGGCAAGTGTTCGATGACTGAAGGCAGATTGCTCGCCCACTGTCTTATCTCGAAGCCACCTTCGGCGAGGATGTTGCATAATCCGTCCACAACAGCCTTGGCATGTGCAGGATCAGGCATGCTGTAAAGACAGTTGTCAACAGAATGCTTGTGTCACAACTTCTGAAAGTCCTTGTTGGTTGGCTTGGGAGTCTTTCACATGTCGCTGCAGAGCGTATGTTGCGCAGCAGGGGCTGCAGGTGGTCCCAAAAGGCAGGACTTGCCACTCATAAATCTCAGGTTCCTCCTCTCTTTGATTGTTTCTCCACAAGAAACGCAAGATGGGTTTGTCAGAGGCGAGCAAGAGCACCTGGTGGAACATACTTTGAATATCGCCACTGATAGCTACGCTGTGCTGGCGAAACCTCAGAAGCACTCCCAGCAAAGTTGGACCTAATGTGGGGCCTGGGAGCAGTTGTTCGTTTAAGACTTGCCCTTTGTATTGAAAGGATCAATTAAAAAACATACGGTCCTTGCCGTTATGGTGTACAAGGTGGTGCGGTATGTACGAGGACTCCGCCGACCTGCGTGCTTCTTCAGCTGTGATCTTCGCCACATAGCCTTCAGCTTCCAGCTTTTGGATCTCAGCGCAATAGGTGGCAGCTTTGGATGGGTCTTTGGCAAGTCTACGTTCAGTGCTGCGAAGACTTGGTAGTGCTGCTTCCTTCGGGGCATGAAGTGGAATGGGGGGAGAGCGACGGAGTAGTGGCGTAGCGTAGCGTGAAATTCCTCTTGTGTCGACCCGGATTGTAGCGGTTTGGAGAAGATTGAGTGCTTGTTGGTCAAGCTTAGACCTCGTAACTGCCTTCTCACAGTAGGGTAGAGTGTCCAGTTGCCAGAGGCGCTGCACATGATGCAGTAACTCTGTATTTACCGACGCTGTAGAGATATGCAGACACTGAGCTGGACTGTGACGGCTCTGGACTGGAGTCATGGGACCTTGGAGGCACCAGCCAAGGCGTGTACAGACTGCAACGGGACCCTCTGGGGGACCACTGATGGTCGGCAGCACCGGGGTGATGAGATGGCACATATCGGAGCCGATGAGGATGAGTGGGTGCACATGGTCAACAGCCTGTAGTGGGATGCCTCGTAAGTGCCTATATGCCCTTTGTAGAGCAGCGATGGGGTAGCTGTGCTCAGCAAAGAGTAGCCCGTCAGCAGAGAATGCATTGGAGACGAGGTATTTTTTGTTAGGAGTGGCAAGAGGGGACACTTCAAATGTGACGGTAAGGCCCTCCAGCTGTTTTACATTGTGATGTTTCATCTGAATGGGAAGGGTCTCCGGCGCTCCTGGTAGCTTGAGGGACCGGACAACTTGAGACAAAACAATCGTCCGCTCCGAACCGTCGTCGAGGATTGCATATGCTTCCATCGCTTGCTTGCCATGATGAATGAGGACTCTTACCACCTTTAGCATTACTCGCTGTGCACGATTGGGGCGGTCAAGATAGACCTTTGTGGAAGCTGAGTTCACCACCAGGACGGCATTGGAGGTTTCACGGATGGAATCATGGAGGACTGTGAGGTGTTGTTCTTGGCAGACCTTACAAGGACGTTTGACGTTGCAGTTCTCAGCGAGGTGGCTGCGGCCGCATTTCCAGCAGCGGTTTCCATCCTTGATCCATTGGCCAATCTGAGTGGGGGTGAGCTTCTTGAAATTGTCACAGGAGTTCAGGTAATGATCTTATTGTCACAGTGAGGACAGTAGGGCTGTGGCTTGGAAGCTGATTTCTGCTTTGCAGGCTTGGGACGAAGGGACACTTCGTTCACAGTTAAAACGGACGTGGACTGCTCCTTATAAGTAGTTGAGCTAGACTTCTTTGTAGTTTTAGCTGTCTTGCTTGGCTCGGGCTGGTACAAGGCTGCGGCACGGCTGGAGATGCGTTTGGCTTGTGATTTGACGTGGAGCCATGCAGCAAGATCAGGGAGCGTGTAGGTTTGGTCAAAACCTGATTGTAGGATTCCTCTATTGAAACAATACTCCACGAAGCTGTCACTGTAATAGGGAGGCAATTTACTCAACAGTCTGTCGACGTGCGACCCGCACATAAGTTCAATGCCATTGTAGCCTTCAAGAGTCCTCAGCATGGCCACAAGAGATTGGATGGAGAAAGCGAAGGAGTCGAAACTGTTGGCATCACTTATCTTGAGTGCGGGTGAGTTCAGGATGGCACCAAGCTCTGATTGGATGAGATGCCTCGGTTGACCGTATTTATCTTGTAGCGCGTTGAGGGCAGCTGTATATGGGCTTGTGTGGTGCATATACGCCTTGGCAAGTTGGAGAGCACTAGGTAGCTTCAAGTGACTTAGACAATAAAGGGATTTCTATTCTATTTCTATTTCTAATACTTGATACTTATACAGCTCACTCAGGTGGGTGTGGT
Organism: Idiotropiscis lumnitzeri; assembly: GCF_059441095.1. NCBI lineage: Eukaryota > Metazoa > Chordata > Actinopteri > Syngnathiformes > Syngnathidae > Idiotropiscis > Idiotropiscis lumnitzeri. The sequence continues at coordinate 1,538,127 of NC_142403.1, forward strand.
TGTTGAGTAGACTGTCCAATGCCATCTTCAGCAGAGCAAAGTCACTCTCACAACCGCTCTCAAACACTGGCAGCGTTGGCTTTGGGATGCCAAAGGCAGAAGCGATCAGCATATCTGCTCCGAGTTGTGGCTGTAGACCAGGATAGGGGGCAGGTGCTGATGTAGGAGCCTGGATGGGAATGGAAGAAGCTCGAGGATGCTCCCATTCTTGGCCTGTCTGCTGGAATGACGGGCCGTGAGTCGTATTAAGTTGCTCACTTTGTATTAGAGCAGCCGCTCCATCATGGATCGTTGTTGGCGCTGCCGTAGGTAACGGTTGTGCTGCAGCAGCTGTTTCGACTAGATTGGGGGATTGTTGTTTTCCCATTGTTGGATTTGAGTTGGCGTGAGGAGGTGCAAGGTTGCCTGGTGCAGGACTAGCTGGTGGATCGGCTGATAGGTGCTCGATGTGGTGCTGTTCATGCTGAGCATTGACGTGACCAGTTTAGCTATTTCCACATTCGCTCTTAATTGTTGTAGTCTGCGGCTTTGTTCGAGGCGTATGCTAATGGCCTCCTTTGCTTGTATTTGTATTTGTTTTTATTTTTGAAAGTATACAGGGACAGTGCATATTAATCAAACAGTTTCCTGTAAATATGCCAGATTATAGCCAATGGCTAATTTGCATCCGTTGTCCCTGTAATTGGCCTGCCATGCATGTTTTTAGAATGTGGGAGGAAACCGGAGTACCCGGAGGAAACCCACGCAGGCACGGGGAGAACATGCAAACTCCACACAGGATGGCCGGAGCCGGGATTGAACCCACGCCCGCTGCTGTCTCTCACTGTGAGGCCATCGTGCTAACCATTCGTCCACCGTGCCGCCCGGCTTCTTCTTGTGCCTGTTGCGCTGCCTTGGCTTGAGCTTGCAGTTGTTGGAGCTCGCGCTCAGCTTCCGCATCTTCAGCCAGCTGTCTTTGAAGATTAACCAGCTGAAGTTGTTTAGTATTCTCGTCCAGAATTGCCGCTTGGATTGGGGAGACTTCATCTTGTGGATAGTGGCCAACGGAATAGGTTGTGTGCCTCCCTGAGTAGGAACGGGTGTTGGTTACAGAGCGATGGGATCTCCTCAAAGTACTTCTGATTCTGCCGCTGGAGCGGGATGAAGTGATTGGAGGATGTGATCCGGGGACTGAATAGCCAACTTCATAGTCCGTTAGATGAGGGGGCAGACGGGATTCTCTGCTGGGCCGACTCGATGTCTCTTCCGTAGTCGCTGCAGGGTCCACAGTGCTTTAGCTTTGTTCCAATCCGGCTCGAAGGACCACTTGTTATAATGCAGTCTTGTCCACATTAGCTTAGAAATTACACTGGCTGAAGCGGGCAGTATGGACCGTTGATTCCGGTCAGAGAATCAGGAAACTGGAATATCTTTAATGTCAACAAGGGGAGTCACATATCATTGGAAGTGTATAGATATGTGTTGGAATGTGTGAGTATGTGGGGGTGCGTGTGTGTGTGTGTGTGTGGTCTGAAACAGAAGAAAACAATATGTCTGAATTAATATGAATATAGACCAAAGTGATGATAAATCAACATTCACATTACAATGACATAACAAGGGCTACAATAGCGCTAGGATGACGAGTACAACACGGCGATAGTAGCGCCCGCCGGGTGCAGTAACGGCACTGTTCTATTTTTAGCACAGACTCACTCCCGGAGCACATCGCCACCCGCGGCGACACAAACGAGGCAATACTCGCGGCGAAAGTTGCCGAAACGAGATACAATTAACACATATTAGGAATACATATGTTAACAATACGTAACATGACCGGAATACTTACTTTTAATCAGTAGATGCACACCAACGGGTGCCGCGAGAGGAGCGGAAGTGTTACCTTATTTTGAAACCCGTCCTAGTATTGCGTCGATGTGGAACGAAACTTTGGTTCCCCCCCAAGTCTTTCTGACAAGATGCATACACCTTGCACAAACCGGCTCGAATTAATTTCCCTAGGAACAGAGTGTTTGTTTCAAAACCTATGAATCAATTTCAGGCCGATCTATGCGACATGCAGGCTCTGGCGGAGTACAATGACGGTTTTAAATATTTACTCACGGTCGTCGATGTGTTTTCAAAGCGTGCATACGCGCGTGTCTTGATGAACAAGACGGGACCAGAAGTCGTTCGAGCCTTTGAATCGGTTTTGCTCCTTAGCGGCGTCCCTCAAAAATTACAAACAGACGAGGGGAAGGAATTTTTCAACAAGCATTTTCTAAGGTTGATGAAAAAACACAATATTCATCATTTTGCAACTGCCAGTGATTTGAAAGCATCGGTGGTCGAAAGGTTTAATCGAACTTTAAAAAACCAGAATGTGGAGATATTTCACCGCCGAGAACACACGTCGTTATATCGACGTATTACAAGAACAACTCGACAGTTACAACGAAAGTTATCATACAAGAATAAAAATTAAACCTAATCAAGTCACTCCAGAGAATACTTGGCAGGTCTTACAAAACCTGTACAGCAACCTAAAACCTGTAGGTAGTGATAGAATAAAAATTCTCTCAAAATAATAGCACTCGAAAGCTTATAAATAACTATCGGATTCCGACCGTCGGAAATTCTCGCCGCGTTTATAGTTGCTCGAGGTACAATCCGGGACCTAGGCAAGGCAATCTCCTTAATATTATGACCAGGAGTCCTGTTGCGCGGAATAACTTAGATAGACCTATTTTACTGAAACTCTGTTTTTTAAATATTAGATCACTTTCAACGAAAGCCGTGTTAGTTAATGACCTTATTAGAGACCATAATCTTAACATGATTGGTCTTTGCGAGACCTGGTTAAAACCGAATCAGTTCTTACCACTAAATGAGGCTTCGCCTCTGTCATGATCCGCGTCGGGCATGGCAGGGTTTTGTTATTATTTTTACCTTTCCATGCTTTTGTGTTATTGTTTTGTCAGCTGAGTGGGGGCGTTCCCCCTCAGCACTCGTCCTCACAAGCCACGCACCTGTTCCCCGTTAACCGTCACACACCTGATCCCCATCCGCTCCCTTAATGACCGGACTATTTAAGCTCCCCATACCGACTACTCCGTGTCGGGTCATTGCCGCTATTTACGGACTATCACGACCACGTTTTGTTCTCGTCCCTGTGCTTGTTCATATTCTCGTTCCCGTTTACGTCCCTCAGCGTTTTGCCCCTGCTTTCGTTCCTCGCCCTCTTTTTCTGTTAGTCACGTTTTGTTACCTTTGTTATTTTGCTCCCTTCCCCGTTGTTTTTCCTTGTTGAATCCCTTTAATAAATTCCCCAAACGTTATCCATTTCCCTGCCTCCTCGCCTTTTGGGTCCACCTCCTCCTCGCCGTAAGGCGATCGTGACAGCCTCCAAACTTCGTGAGCTCGCATGTTGCGCGCCCTCAAAAGAAAGGCGGGGGTGTAGCCCTCATTTCTGAATCTAATCTAAAACTTAGTCCTTGTCCTAGCAATTCCTTTAAAACATTTGAAGTTCTCATTATGCGATCCACAGCCGCGCTGCCGTTTTATCTTGCCGTTCTTTACCGTCCGCCTGGCTCTTACTCAGGCTTTTTAGATGAATTTTCTGAATTTGTAGCTGATTTAGTAACTCATGCGGATAATATACTTATCATGAGCGACTTCAACATTCATATGAATCTCCCGTCGGAACCACTTACCGTGGCGTTTCGGACAATAATGATGTTTGGTTTCACGCAAATAATAAATGAAGCAACGCATATAAATGGTAACACGTTAGATTTGGTGTTAACCTGAGGCTTAGCATCCTCAAAAATAATTGTATTACCATATACTAGTGCTATATCTGACTGTTATTTTATCAAATTTGAAGTCTTGGCTCATTGTCATCGTTCTGACCATAATCAAAGCTATAGCAGCCGCAACATTAGCTCCTCAACCACCGCTGCGCTCTCTAAGCTACTCCCTTTAGCAACTGCTTCGTTTCCTAGTTATATTGGTACGATTAATGATCTCACAAACAACTTTAATGTCGCTTTGTTAAATGCGCTTGACTCCGTCGCACCTTTAAAAACTAAAACTCGTCCAAAGAGGCTTACTCCGTGGTTTACAGAGGAAACGCGCATACTGAAACGATCTTGTAGGAAGCTTGAGCGCAAATGGCGTGCGACCAAACTTGAGGTCTTCCGTCAGGCATGGTGTGATAGTTTACTAATATACAAAGAAGCGCTTGATCTTGCCAAAACTAATTATTATTCTAGATTAATTGTCTTACATAAAAACAACTCTAAATATTTATTTGATACCGTAGCAATGCTAACGCAACAGCAACCTACCTCGGATAGCTCTTCCTATTCAGCTAACGATTTCATGCAATTCTTTACTCAGAAGATTGAGTGTATTTGTGATGAGATTAAAGACACTGTTCTTAAAATTCCGTCGAATTCCGCGATAAATGGTGTTAATAGGGACATTAGGGCTGATAACTGTCCGATAACCTTATGTCAATTTTAAAAAATATCTCTTGAAAGCCTAACAAAATTGGTGAGTGCGGCAAAACCGACAACTTGTATGCTCGATCCGCTTCCTGGCAAACTAATTAAAGAACTGTTTACGACCCTAGGGCCATCTGTTTTAAATATAATTAATCTATCGCTTACCACGGGTATAGTACCCGCAGCTTTTAGGACCGCCGTTATCCGACCAGTGGCAATTAGCAGGTGTGGAGAAGCTTCATTAATTTTTTTTAGCTTCACTGGTTATATCATTGGTTCTTATTTTATTAGTTCCACTTTATTCCTCCATTTATTCCAATTTAATTTAAATAATGTTAAATAAATGGTACGTGACCATGGGTGGATAGCAGTGAAAGCCCCCCCATGTTATTGGTGTATATATTGGTGGTACTGGGCTGGTATAATATTAGTGCCCCCATGTGGTCCGAATGTGTAGCTATGGAGCCACACACAAGTCTCCTGACATGCATTTGCAAATCAGCACACGCATTTGAGAGTCGTACGCGGCAGGACTGTGGCAAACGTCACATGTAAGAACACAGCCAATCAAAAGGTCCCGTTTTTACAGTAACGAGACTCCCCAGCTGCAACCCATCATCACGTAATTGTGGACTATTCAAGTGTGCGTGTCGGATTATTGACCTACTTGCTCTCGCCTTGTGCCTTGCTATAGTCTTTGCCAAACTTTGCTCCGTGTGTTGATCGTGTTTGTTGTTTCTTTGTTTATTTCTACAGCTACGTTTCGGCTCGCTTTGTGTTATCTCGATGATTGGATTCAACCTTACCCTTTGGAGGAAGGACATTCTCGTTTTCGGTTTTCTTGCGTTGCAAGCTCCTTTTGTTACTCGTTTTGCTTTTCCTGGGGGAAGATTGTTCCCCCAGCGTTTTTCGTTCACGTCTCCCGACGTCTGTAAGTATAGACCCTCTATTGTCTCTGATAGCAACTCTCCTTGCCTATCGCCTGCCAATTGTTTTTTGCCGGCCACAATAAATATTGTTTCCACCATATTTTCCCTTGTCTGCGATTTAAGAGTCGACCCACACCGCTTCCCAGCCCCCGCTTTTATGCCTTGACCAGCCAAGGATGCCTAGTGGGCCAACAGGCGACCGAGCTCGCGACCCTGCGCGACGCGGTCGGCCAACTGGCCCAGCAACTCACGAGCCTCGGGGCCCGACTGAGTACCCCAGTTCACCCTGCCTCGCCGGTTCCCAACCCGGTCGATCCCCTTTCCGGGGTTCCGCCCCCAGGTTACCCGGTTAAGGAGCCTAACTTGGCTCATCCCGACTGCTACGGCGGAGAGCCCGGGCTTTGCGGCCCATTTATTCATCATTGTAGGCTGATTTTTGACCAGCAGCCCCTAACCTATGCGCTAGACAGTTCAAAAGTAGCTTTCATGATGAGCCTCCTGACTGGTCAAGCGAGTGCATGGGCCATGGCCGTGAGCAACGCGCGTCCCGAGATCCGCTCCTCGTTCCCCACCTTTCTGAACGAGTTCCGACGAGTGTTCCACCACCCGATCCGCGGGAAGGAGGCCGGAGCGGAATTGCTGGACTGTATCCAAGGTTCACGGTCAGTTGCCGAGTACTCGATCACCTTCCGCACCCGAGCAGCGGAGAGCGGATTCGATGACTGCGCCCTAAAGTCCGTGTTCCGGACGGGCCTGAACACGGCCCTCAAAGACGAGCTGGCGGCCCGCGACGACGCAGAGACGCTGGAGGAGCTGATCACCCTGGCGATTTGTCTGGACAACCGCCTGCGGGAGCGTCGTCGAGAGCGAGGAGTGGAGCAGCGCCGCGCCGAGCTACCGCGATTCCGGTTCCCCTGAACCTGCGCCCACTGACGAGCCCATGCAGGTGGGGGCAAGCCGCCTGGCGTCGCGGGAGCACCCTCGAGAGCTGACGTGGGAACAGCGCCGCCCGACCCATCCACGCACCCGGCCTCCCGGGTGCCCGCCCGCCGTCGAGCCCAGGGGACCGCCTCCGCGCCGTCCGGACCTTCGGGAGAGACAGCGCCGGCGCAGCACAGGGGCGTGCTTCTACTGCGGTCAGCAGGGACACCGAGTAGCCGAGTGCGCAGAGATGGCCGCCCGCCGAGAGTCATCCCCTCGCCGCCCCGCTCACTGTGAGTCCGCGGGGCGCACCTCCGCGACCCCAGGATCCCGGCAAGCACCGCCCGCCAGCGCGGCGGGAGGACAGGACAGTGCCTGGGAGCTACCGGAGACTTGAGATGGACGGGGAGATCATAGGGCTTAACGGGAGCGTTAAGATTCGCGCACTGATTGACTCCGGGGCCGATGACTGCTTCATAGACGCGGGCTTAGTGTCCCAACTCGGTTGTGAGGTCACCGAGCTCAACAAGTCGGAGAAACTTTATGACCTCGATGGTCGCGTGCTGGCCGACATCCGACGGCTGACCGAACCTCTTACGTTAAAATTGTCGGGCAACCACATCGAAAAGCGTTCGTTTTTTGTCATGCCCGCCAGGTCCGCCCCGGTCGTGTTGGGAATCCCGTGGCTAACCGCACACAACCCGGTCATCGACTGGAGCCGCCTCTCCCTCCAGAATTGGAGTTCGTTCTGCCACGCGCACTGCCTATGGTCAGCCGGGGAGGCCGTGCGGCCCAGGCCGGTCCCCGAGGTAGAAATCGATCATTTACCACGACCTCCGCGCTGTTTTTAGCAAAGAAAAAGCCAAATCGCTCCCGCCGCACCGCCCATACGACTGCGCGATCGACTTAGTGCCCGACCCCGTCCTGCCGTCGGTCCGGCTGTACAAAGTCTCGCAACCCGAACAGGCGGCTATGAAGGACTACATATCGGAGTCCCTCGCTGCAGGTTTGATAAGACCTTCCACATCTCCGGTAGGCTCTTCTTTGTGGAAAAAAAAGATAAATCCCTCCGTCCTTGCGTCGATTATAAGGAACTAAACGCGATCACGGTAAAAAACCGTTACCCACTGCCCCTCCTGGACTCGGCCTTCGCTCCTCTGCAATCCGCGACCATTTTTTCAAAATTAGACCTCCGCAGCGCGTACCACTTGGTCCGCATTAGGGAAGGGGATGAGTGGAAGACCGCGTTTAAAACCCCACTTGGACATTTTGAGTACCTGGTCATGCCCTTTGGCTTATCAAATGCACCCGCGGTGTTCCAAGCCCTCATTAACGACGTCCTCAGAGATATGCTCAATGTTTGCTGTTTTGTCTACCTGGACGATATCCTCATATTCTCTCGATCCCTAAAAGAACACCAACTCCACGTGCGATCCGTCCTACAACGACTCCTAGAAAACCAACTATACGGTAAAGCAGAAAAGTGTGAATTCCACAAAACCTCGGTTTCGTTCTTAGGCTTCATTGTGGAGAACGGGCAATTAAAGGCCGACCCGGCCAAGACGCGCGCCGTCGTGGAGTGGCCGGTGCCCACTACGCGCAAACAGCTACAGAGATTCCTAGGGTTCGCGAATTTCTATCGCCGCTTCATTAAAGACTATAGCCGCCGGGCGCTGCCGCTCACGCGCCTCACCTCAACGAAGGTCCGTTTTACCTGGGATAGGGAAGCTGAGGGGGCGTTCGCGGGGTTAAAAGAGACATTCACAAACCCACCTGTATTGCACCACCCTAACCCCGATCTCCCCTTTGTTGTAGAGGTGGACGCCTCTGATTCGGGAGTGGGGGCCGTCCTGTCGCAGCGGTCCCCGGTCGACCAACGTCTGCACCCCTGCGCCTTCTTCTCCCGCCGCCTCTCCCCAGCGGAGGCCAACTACGATGTGGGCAACCGGGAGCTCCTGGCCGTGATCCTGGCCCTACAGGAATGGCGGCACTGGCTGGAGGGCACCCAGGAGCCATTCATCATTTTCACGGACCACAAGAACCTGTCATACATTCGCCACATGAAAAGACTGAACCCCCGGCTGGCGCGGTGGGCTTTGATCCTCAGCCGCTTCAACTACACGATGATTTACCGGCCGGGGGCACGCAACACCAAGCCCGACGCACTATCACGCACTATCTGGCTGGTTCATCTCGCAAGCTAGGGCCACGCTACGTGGGCCCGTTCGAAGTCTCAGCCATCATCAACCCGGTCACGGTCCGCCTCAAGTTACCCCCCACTATGAAGATACACCCCGTGTTCCACGTCTCGCTCCTCAAGCAGGCCCCTACCTGCCCGCTGGTGCCGCCCTCCGCCCCGCCACCGCCTCCTAGGATCATCGACGGCGACCCGGTCTACACGGTGAGGGAGATCTTGGACTCCAGGCGCAGGGGAAGGGGGACTCAGTACCTGGTCGATTGGGAGGGCTACGGCCCAGAAGAACGACAGTGGATCCCTCGCTCCTGGATCATGTGTCCATCTCTACTACGAGATTACCACAACGCCCACCCAACGAAACCAGGTAGTCCGCCAAGGGGCGTCCGTTAAGGGGGGGGTACTGTCACGATCGTGCCTTTGTGTTGCAGCCGAGTGGGCGTGGTCGACGGCGCGTTGCGCGTTAACGAGACTCCCCAGCTGCAACCCATCATCACGTAATTGTGGACTATTTAAGCCTTTTTATTGACCTACTTGCTCTCGCCTTGTGCCTTGCTATAGTCTTTGCCAAACTTTGCTCCGTGTGTTGATCGTGTTTGTTGTTTCTTTGTTTATTTCTACAGCTACGTTTCGGCTCGCTTTGTGTTATCTCGATGATTGGATTCAACCTTACCCTTTGGAGGAAGGACATTCTCGTTTTCGGTTTTCTTGCGTTGCAAGCTCCTTTTGTTACTCGTTTTGCTTTTCCTGGGGGAAGATTGTTCCCCCAGCGTTTTTCGTTCACGTCTCCCGACGTCTGTAAGTATAGACCCTCTATTGTCTCTGATAGCAACTCTCCTTGCCTATCGCCTGCCAATTGTTTTTTGCCGGCCACAATAAATATTGTTTCCACCATATTTTCCCTTGTCTGCGATTTAAGAGTCCACCCACACCGCTTCCCAGCCGTTCCTCACAAGCGGAGGGTGGACTCTCAAAACGCTGACAACGGAAAGAGGTTCCGACAAGGTGTTTATTGGGACCGTCAAAGAGTAATCAATCCACACAAATACTGGAGTATGAATTAGGGGGGAATCTAAATAGAGGCACATATCAATAGTTACAACCGTCGCGGGGAACGATAACGGAAAACGCTGGGGGACGCAGTCACACCAGGAAAGCAAAACGATGATTAAACTTAAAGCGCTTGCATAGTGTTGGAATTTAGCTTTAAATCAATGTTAGAATGTAATTTTAAACCAATGTAAACTCAAATTAGTAATCTGAGTCCAATTTGCGACTTTACCCAACTCTCACTCATCCAACAATATGCGCGCTCGTTCTGCAATAGAAAGGTATCAGGAAGCCGGCATTTTCACACACGAGTGGATTTATTCCCAATACACAGATTTACTACATATTCGCCTGGGTCTCGGATCCCTCTCAATACAACTCTACACCTCTCTTGCCACCAACAGAACGGAACAGAACAGAACTTTTCCGAGTTGCCCAGTAGTCATTCATACTATACAATATGTAAATTATACAAAGACAAAGGCATCCTGGCATGATTCTATTGGCTATGTGTATCCTGCAGTTAACTTTAGCTTGTTCTCATTGGTCTTTCCTCCCCCGCCGAATCCCGTGGCTCCTCCTGCGTGTGATCTTTTGATGGCTGCTCCTTCCCCCACAGCCCCCGGAGTCATCTCGTCTCGCTCAGCACCGTCTGCTTCTAAAACATTCCATTCTTACACATTCTCGCACCCCACACACCGTTCCGCTCCAGCAGTCACACGCTCAGCACTTTACAGTATCACACTTTCATACACTGGATGCAGCATCTAATGAACTATGTTAAGCTCAAACTCTTATATTCCTTTAATAGTCAAATGTATGAAATCCTTTAAGTGTACACGAAGTTTGGACCATGCTAATGACAAGACCCTCAGGAGAGGAATGCAGGAAGATTGGATCAAGGCTGCAACAAAGGAGGTGTGAACGAGACACCTCTGAAACAATGGACTTTCATGCCGGGACAACAAAAGTCATGCTGGTGGCTTCTAGCAGTCTACCCTTTGCTCTGTTTAGATTGACTGCCATGATTACATTATCCTTTAATAGCAAGGAATACAAGAAAACGAGAATGGCTTACAATGAAAGGATAAGGGAAATCCAAATAGCGAACACGAGAACATAAAGCGAGCCGAAAAGTAGCTAAGGCAGAAAATACAGATAACGCAACAATCAATACACGGAACAAGAAAGGCAAAATCAAGAACGTGAAGCATGAACGTGAGCATCGCAGGATAATCATCCGACGCCGACTGATCCTCGGCGGTGGCTTAAGTAGTCTGTAATCATGACTTGATCAGTTTCAGCTGCGCGGCTTGAGGCGCGTCTCTCCCTGCCCGATGACGTGCGACGGGACGAGCGCGGAGGGAACGCCCACTCGCTGAAAAACAAACAGACACGGATCGTGACAGTACCCCCCCCTTTAACGGATGCCTCTCGGCGGACCACCTGGTTTGGAGGGGTGAGCGTTGTGATAGTCGCGGATCAGAGATGGACACAGGATCCAGGAGCGGGGAACCCACTGATGCTCCTCCGGACCATAGCCTTCCCAGTCGACCAGGTACTGGAAACCCCTTCCCCTGCGCTTGGAGTCCAAAATCTCTCGTACCTTGTACGCTGGGCCCCCGTCGATGATCTCCGGAGGTGGTGGTGGGGTGGAAGGAGGAACCATGTGGCAGGGAGGAGCCGGTTTGATCAAGGAGACGTGGAAGACCGGGTGTATTTTCATGGTGGGGGGCAACTTCAGGCGGACGGAGACGGGGTTGACGATAGCTTCCACTTCAAAGGGTCCCACGAATATCGGGCCCAGTTTCCGGGATGACGCCGCTAGGTTGAGGTCCCGAGTGGACAGCCAGACTTGGTCCCCGGTCTTGTAAGCGGGTGCCGGTCATCGACGGCGATCCGCGATTCGCTGGTTGCGCTGCGCGGTTCGGGAGAGAGCCGCCCTGGCCTCCCTCCATACCTGGTGGGCCCTCTTGAGGTGGCGCTGGACCGACGGCACCTCCTCCGCGCCTGCCTGGGTAGGGAACAGCGGCGGTTGGTAGCCATAGGCGGTCATGAAGGGGGACCGCCCGGTGGCAGATGAGACCAGGGTGTTATGGGCGTATTCTACCCAAGGTAGGTGGTTGACCCAGGACGAAGGCTGGTTGTTGCAAACGCACCGAAGAGCCGCTTCGAGGCCCTGGTTGGCCCTCTCCGACTGACCGTTGGACTGCGGATGGTACCCGGAAGACAGGCTCGGCGTAGCTCCCAGCGACTGGCAAAACCGTTTCCAGAGCCGTGAGATGAATTGCGGCCCACGGTCGGACACCAGGTCGTCCGGAATCCCGTGCAGTCTCAACACGTGTTGTACCAGGAGGTTGGCCGTTTCCAGAGCGGAAGGAAGCTTGGACAAGGGGATGAAGTGCGCTGATTTGGAGAACCGGTCCACGATGGTCAGGATGACTGTCTTTCCTCGTGATGCGGGTAGACCGGTGACGAAATCCAAGGCAATATTGGACCATGGACGTGCAGGAATCGGTAGGGGCTGCAGGAGTCCCGCCGGCGGTTGGTGAGAGGATTTGCTGGTGGCGCAAGCGGAGCATGCCCGAATATAGTCTGTTACGTCAGTCTTTAAGGATGGCCACCAGAAGCGTTGCCCGATCAGTCCCAGGGTGCGGCGAATGCCCGGGTGGCAGGCCAGCTTGGATGCATGTCCCCATTTAATCACCTCCGCGCGATGTTGGGTCGGGACGTACAGTCGTCCCTCGGCACATCCGGCCGGAGCATCGGTCTCGTCCTGCGCTTCCCGGATCTGTTGCTCGATCCTCCACTGCAGGCCCCCCACCACGCGATGACTTGGCACCACGCTTGCCGGGCCTTCCTCCTCCTCCTCCCAGGAGTCGTGGATACGTGACAAGGCATCGGGCTTGGTGTTTCGTGAACCTGGGCGAAAAGTCAAGGTGTAGTTGAAGCGGCTTAGCAGGAGCGACCAACGCGCCTGCCGCGGATTTAGTCTTTTTATGGATCGAATGAAGGAAAGGTTCTTGTGGTCTGTGAAAACCGTGAATGGCTCCGGGGTGCCCTCCAGCCAGTGGCGCCACTCCTAGAGCGCCAAGACCACGGCCAAAAGTTCCAGATTGCCCACGTTGTAGTTAGCTTCCGCGGGAGAGAGCCGGCGGGAGAAGAAGGCGCAGGGGTGGAGCTTCCGGTCGACCGGGGAACGCTGGGACAAGACGGCCCCCACTCCTGAATCTGATGCGTACACCTCTACAACGAAAGACAGATCGGGATTAGGATGGTGCAGAACCGGTGGGTTAGTGAAGGCTCTCTTTAGGTTCTTGAACGCGGCTTCTGCGAGGCTATCCCACGTAAAGCGGTCTTGGTGGACGTAAGGCGAGTGAGGGGCAGTGCCTGACGGCTATAGTCCTTGATAAAGCGCAGGTAGAATAAAGCGCCGGTAGAAGTTGGCAAACCCGAGAAAATGCTGCAGCTGTTTACGCGTCGTAGGCGTCGGCCATTCTATCACCGCACGCGTCTTGGCCGGATCGGCTCTGAGTTGCCCGTTTGTCTACCACGAATCCGATAAACTGGACTGAGGTCTTATGAAAATCGCACTTCTCGGCCTTTACATAGAGCTTGTTTTCGAGGAGACGCTGCAGTACGGCCCGAACGTGCTGCTGGTGTTCTTGAGCGGAGCGTGAGAAAATTAGTATGTCATCGAGGTAAACAAAGCAATAAACATTGAGCATGTCCCTCAACACGTCGTTGATTAGTGCCTGGAAAACCGCGGGTGCATTAGACAGACCGAAGGGCATGACTAGGTAATCGAAATGGCCTAGTGGAGTCTTAAATGCGGTCTTCCACTCGTCACCCTCCCTAATATGAACCAGGTGATAAGCGCTACGGAGGTCCAGCTTAGAGAAGATGGTGGCCGATTGCAGAGGAGCGAACGCGGAGTCTAGCAGTGGCAACGGGTAACGATTCTTCACCGTAATCTCATTCAACCCCTTGTAATCTACGCACGGCCTGAGAGTCTTGTCTTTCTTCTCCACAAAAAACAGCCCCGCGCCAACCGGAGACATGGAAGGTCTAATCAATCCCGCGGCCAAGCATTCAGTGATATACTCCTTCATGGCCGCTTGTTCGGGCTCGGAGACCTTGTACAACCGGGCCGACGGGAGCGCTGCGTTCGGCAGCAAGTCAATGGCGCAATCGTAGGGACGGTGAGGTGGCAAGGACTTGGCGCATTCTTTACAAAAAAACGCTCGAAGGTCGTGATAGACTTGCGGTACGTTCTCCAGGTTCGCCTCTTTAACGGGGGTGATCCTAACCTTTAAACCTTCTTCGGCAGACCACAAACAGTGAGCATAGCAAAAAACACCCCAGTTTTGGATCGATAAGCGTTCCCAATCTATGACCGGATTGTGTGCCCTTGCCAGGGTATCCCGAGAACAACCGGAGCTGACCTTGACGGCATAACAAAAAAGGAACGCTGCTCGATGTGGTTCCCTGAAATCTTGAGGGACAGGGGTTCAGTCAACCGTCGAATGTCCGCCAGCAAGCGCCCGTCGAGGTCTTACAGCGGTTCGGCTTTGTCCAGCTCCATGACCGCGCAACCGAGTTTGGCCACTACCCCGGCATCGATGAAACAATCGTCCGCCCCTGAGTCAATCAACGCGCGGATACGGACAGAAGTGGTCGGGCCCGAGATCTCCCCCTCGACCTCCAGTCTCAACGCGCCCCGGGGATTACCGTCCTCATGTCCTGGAACCCCGACGCCGGGATGCTCCTGTCCGGGAGGGGTGACCGCGGGGGAATCGACCGCGGACTCACAGTGGTCGACGCGGCCAGGCGGTGAGTTGCAACGGGCGGATCATCTAGGGCATGAATCCACTCGATGGCCCTGGAGACCGCAGTAGGAACAGGCTCCCGATCTGCACCATCGCTCCCGCTCGAGGGGATCCAGGCGACCCGCTCCCAGCTGCATGGGCTCGTCGCCGGAAGGAGGCTCGGGAACCCGGGAGGCGGCTGGCTCGGTCCAGCGCTGCTTGGCTACCCTCTCTCGACGATGCTCTCGAAGACGGTTGTCCAGCCGGATCGCCAAGGTGATGAGCTCTTCCAACGACTGGGCGTCCTCTTGCACGGCCAGCTCATCCTTCAAGGCGGAGCTGCGACCTCTCCTGAAGACGGTTCGCAGGGCGAAGTCATCGAAGCCGCTCTCAGCTGCTTTGATGCGGAAGGCGATGGAATAATCCGCGACCGATCGGGAACCCTAGGTGCAGTCCAAGAGCTCGGCACCCGCCTGTTTTCCCCTGACCGGGTGGTGGAACACCCGCTGGAACTCCGTAAGGAAACCGGCAAACGACGACCGAATTTCCGGACGAGCGGTGCTCACGGCCATGGCCCACGCGCTGGCTTGACCAGTCAGGAGGCTCATCATGAACGCGACCTTAGAGCTATCATGGGAGTAGGTGAAGGGCTGCTGATCGAAAATCAGCCGGCAGTGATGTATGAAGGGCCCGCAGAGGCCGGGTTCCCCGTCATAACGGGCGGGGTGGGGCAGGCTGGGTTCTCTAACAGGGAACCCCGGATACGCCGTTCCGGACGCAGAAGTGGCCGGGTCCGAACCGGGAGCAAATAGGGGGTTTAAACGAGCGTCGTAGCTTTCTAAGCGTTGGGCCAACATGCCGACCGCTTCGCGCAGGGAGGCGAGCTCGGTCCCCTGCTGACCCACTAAGCGTCCTTGACTGGCCACAGCCGTAAAAATCTTTTCGCGGTCAGCAGAGTCCATGGTCGGATGATTCTGACAAGGTCGCTGTCCGGCCGAGGCCGTAAGCGGAGGGTGGACTCTCAAAACGCTGACAACGGAAAGAGGTTCCGACAAGGTGTTTATTGGGTCCGTCAAAGAGTAATCAATCCACACAAATACTGGAGTATGAATTAGGGGGGAATCTAAATAGAGGCAGATATCAATAGTTACAACCGTCACGGGGAACAATAACGGAAAACGCTGGTGGACGCAGTCACACCAGGAAAGAAAAACGATGATTAAACTTAAAGCGCTTGCATTGCAAGGAATACAAGAAAACGAGAATGGGTTACCACGAAAGGATAAGGGAAATCCAAATAGCGAACACGAGAACATAAAGCGAGCCGAAAAGTAGCTGAGGCAGAAAATACAGATAACGCAACAATCAATACACGGAACAAGAAAGGCAAAATCAAGAACGTGAAGCATGAACGTGAGCATCGCAGGATAATCATCCGACGCCGACAGATCCTCGGCGGTGGCTTAAGTAGTCTGTAATCATGACTTGATCAGTTTCAGCTGCGCGACTTGAGGCGCCTCTCTCCCTGCCCGATGACGTGCGACGGGACGAGCGCGGAGGGAACGCCCACTCGCTGAAAAACAAACAGACACGGATCGTGACAATAAGGGCCTGTCAGAGGATTTCCTCTGACAAATTTGAAGTAACAGTTAGCTCTATTCAAGCGAAGAAGAAGCTACTTGATGGCTTCCGGATGGGCGCGGCGCGAATACATGGTAGGGAGATAGCAACCGACGAAATGGTCGTATCCTTTTTACATCTGCCGGCTTATATTGAAGACTCCGAAATACATGATAAACTTCAGTCCTGGGGCGTATCGGCGACCTCCAATGTACGGAGGAAAATGTGGCCGGGCACCGATGTAGCTGACGGGACCCGTTTTGTTAAAGTAAGATTTACTGACCCTGTAAAATCTTTACCATATTCTGCTCGCTTCATCACTGCCTCAGGGCCTGAATATTTCAGGGTGATCCATGATCGACAGGTCAAAGTGTGTAGAGGTTGCCTGTCCCCGGAACATGTGTACAGGGATTGTCCGGAATTCTTGTGCAGGAAATGTGGCAAGCAGGGAATGTAATGAGACTCACCTTCGTCGTTGTGGTGTGTGCAGACAATACCCCGTCCTTTGTGTTTGTGGCGAGGATGTTTCTGTGGGCGCACCGATAGAAATAGAAGACAGTCCCACTATTGCAAAGCCGGTTGTCCGCCTGCCAGAAATAAACCTTTCAATAGCTCCCCTGTTTGAGAATAGTGAGAAGAGCTCTGATACAGTGCTGTGTGGGACGAGGGTGCCTGTAGTGGAGGGAGTTATAGGTCAAAATCCTAACTCTACTCACGAACGAGCCGGGGGGGGGGGGGGGGGGGGGGCGCATCGCCCTACCCCTGATCCCATGTCGACCGGGGCCGAACCTTTGAAGGGGGTGATTGTTGGGCAGATTCCACTCTCTGCCCCTGAGAGGGGGGGGACAACTATGGAAAGTTGTATCCCTAGGCTGGGGAAGAAACAACATCCAGAAAGGATCAGCAGTATAAATTTTTCCCTGCCGACCTCCCTAAATGCGTCGTGCACTGGAGATACGGGAGAGAGCGAGATATCTGCGGTGGGTAGGAATGTTGGTCGGCCTGAGGGGTCATCATTTCCCCAACTGACGCCGCAATGCCATATGGCAGAAGCCCCCTTACCGGTCGACAAGTGCCATGATAGTTGTAGATTGTCTGATGACAAAATGGAACACAGCACAGCGGAACCCAAAAAGAGGCAATCTGAAGGCTTGAGGAAAGGAAAATCGAAGAAGTCAAAATGATAAGCCTTTTCCCCTCCTATCTTTAAAATGACTGTTCTCCTTGCGTCAGCTAATGCCTGTGGGCTACGGAGCAACCTCAAAATTGACAACATTTTACATAACACAAAGTGGGATGTTCTTTGTCTGCAAGAGACCTGGTGGAGCCAAGAGCATGTTGACAAGATTCGTTGCATGGTACGGGGCTCTGTACATGTAGTCCTCGGCTCCCCCAGGTCTTGTGGCGTCGCAATCCTGTCTAAGACCTGTGCACTGGGCCACCCCAACCTGGTGCATGCTGACCCGGGGGGTAGATTTATAGTGGTAGACTTTAATGGCTCATTGCCTCTCCGACTCATCAACCTCCACACACCAAATCTGGAGCTAAAAAGACGAGACTTTTTCTTACATGTGTTTTCTTTTGTCAACAATAGAACAATCATGATTGGAGACTTTAATGTCGCCCTGAGTAAATTGGATATTAGTGTCAACACACCTACAAAAATGATGTCAGCAGAAATTGTCTACTTAACTTGATCAATAATAATAATATGTCAGAAATCTGGAGAACCCTAAACCTCAGGGGGAGGGCTTTCTCGCGCAAACAAATAGTACTGGGCACGCTTAAACAATCGCGCATTGACTTGTGCTTAGCGTCTGCTTCCCCTGTGCAGAGACTGGACAATCCCAAGTACACATGGTCTGGACAGAGTGATCACGCGCTACTGTCGTTTGATCTATGTCTACACAAAAGCAGGCGGACCGGTGGTCTCTGGGTCTTCAATAATTCGCTTCTAGAGGATGGGAGCTTTATTTCAAAAGTAAACTCTTTTCTTGATGGGATAAAGGAGGAGTCTAAGTATGTAGACAGAGTCACAGACTGGTGGGAAAGTGTCAAACTACATTTAAAAAAATTGTCCATTAATCATTGTAGAGCTAAGTCTTGGGTGGAAAAATTAGAGGAGAACACTGTGAGGGACCAATTGCTGAAAATAACTCTATCTGCGGCGATAACACGTGGGCCTGTGGACCCGTTATTTTTCTCGCTGCAACATAAACTCGAGCTGCTTGAAGCAAAGAAGTGTAGAGGGGCAGCCCTGAGGGCCAAAGCTCAAAATGCTGTAGAGGGCGAGCGATCGACAGCGTACTTTTTGGGACTGGAAAAAAATAAACAAGGAAAAGCATATATATCTAAATTGTGGTCTCATAAATCTAACGCGATGGTCACGGATATTGATGACATTTTAGAAGAGGTCGAATTTTTTTACACTGATCTCTTCAAATTCCGACAACCGTTGACAGATCATGCCACCGAGGCCATAGCCGCCTTAAACCGTGTACTGAGTGTGGACGATAAAGACATGTGCGACAACTCAATGTCCGAATTTGAAATCACAAAGGCAATCCAAGATTTAAATAATAAAAAAAGGCCAGGTTGCGATGGTCTAACGGCAGAGTTCTTTAAGGCTTTTATGAAAAAGCTGTCACCTATTTTGCTTAATTTGTTTCATCACATGGAAAAAAAAGATCTGATCCCTTCATCATTTTGCGAAGGTACCGTTACGTTAATACACAAAAAAGGTGCGTCTGAACAATTGAGCAACTATAGACCGATTAGTCTTTTGAACACTGACTATAAAATCTTAGCCAAAGTTTTAGCAGCTCCTCTCAAGAGAGTAATAGGTACCATCATCTCCGAAACGCAGTCATATAGCATTCCGACAAGGGATATTTCAGACACTATTTTAAATATAAAGTATTTAACTAAACACATGGCTGCCTCGTGCGGAATTCATGTGAGCCTCAACTTCGAAAAAGCCTTTGATAGGGTGGAGCACTCTTTTTTATGGAAGGTGCTTGACAAATTTGGATTTGGGTCTTCTTTTACCAATTGGATGAAACGCCTGTACGCAAACACAGCCAGTAAAATCAAAGTGAATGGACTACTGACAGGACCTGTTAAATTGGGAAGGTCAGTGAGAAGGAAAGGAAATCTTAGAGGCGCGGTGGGCATTGCGGCCATGGGTTAGGACAGAGCCAATGTCACTGCATCAACTGCAGAACATTCCACTGAGGTTCAACCCTGATCTCCTGGGCGGTGAGCCAGGGAGTGGGGAAAGGATGTTAAGTGGGGTTTTAGAAAGTGCACACATCAGAATAATGGGTCATTTATTAGACCAGAAAGGGAATTTTAACATTGAACGCATTCGCACCTTGTTTCGGTTCCACAAAGTTCCCTTTCGAAGGGCCACTGTGTTGCGCTCAGTTGAAAAAATCAGAGACTCCGTGCATTGCCACTCGGGGCACCTTCTGGGTCGGATGTCACAGAGCGAAGACGCCACCACTGCGTCAGATCTAAATTATGTTCTGACCCATGGGGCTCAACTGACTAGACTGGCAGAGTGCACAACTAAACTATTCTATAAGGTGTTGCTAACCAAAGTACTTTAAAAGCCCCCTGCAGAAAACGCGTGGCGTCAGGCATACCCTGCCCTGGCTTCCTCGTCCATCTGGGCTGACATGTTCAACTGGTATACTCCACCCAAGGTAAGTAACACTGATTTTAAAATAAGACACAGGATAATCTTTCCATGTACAACGCTGAATGCTTTTCTACCAAGTGCCTATGACAGAACATGTCCAGTGTGCAGAGAGGAACCTGAGGACTTCTACCATCTAATCCTCCAATGCCGAGTCGTGCGACAATTCAGATCCAGACGAGAGGATCTCATTGCCAGGAGGCTGGGGGTGAGACTCCCCTCGCCGATAGCCTGTGGTGGCGGTGACCAGAATTCCTGGCTTCTCCTGTTCGGTGTCATCCCTTCGCCATTGAAAGGCCTGAATGTCAAAGCTCTCAAACTGCTCTTGGCCATCGCACATTATTCCATCGTCATCACCAGAAACATCCATCTGCATGAAAAAAGGAAAGGCGATCACTGGTCCATCTTCAAATCTTTGGTTATCTCACATCTCACCCATCTTCATGCACATCGACCCCAACGTTTTGAAGGCCACTTGGCGGCGAACAACGGACTAGTTTCTGTGTCTGCTGCCAACAGTCTGGACTTTCATTTTTAATATGCATCTTTTGTTACGACTATGAAATCTTTGGATTATCCCTATTGATGTTTGTTCACGAATGTACAAAAATAGGTCTCATTCAAAATCCTAACAGTCAATTTTACAATTAAAAAAAAAAAAAAAAAGAACGCCCCATCTCGTCCGATCTCAGAAGCTAAGCAGGGTTGGGCCTGCTTAGTACTTGGATGGGAGACCGCCTGGGAATACCAGGTGCTGTAAGCGTTTGCACCGCAAAAAAAAAAAAAAAACTTTGACGATTCCTGTTTTTAATTTTGTGCACACTTGAATTATTTTTTTCTTCCCTTCTGGTGTGGCAGCAATACGTTTTCATCGGTTCCGATTCGGGTTTTTATCATTTTGAATTTTCAACATGCTTTGAATTGTTTTTCGGCATGTCTGATTGATTCTTTTGACTTGATTTGTCACTTTTTTTATTTGCTTAAAGCTCCCAAGCAGGTTATCTGACCACTGCTTATTTTTCTTAAGAGTCGCATCTTCTGCCAAACATCCTATTACACTTGGCATCGACAAGTGGGAGAACTTGACTGTGAAGCGTACGCCCCCAAAGTAAGTCCGCAGCACATCAACTTGTTCGTGCAGAGCACCTCGTTGTTCCTCTTGGATCCGTGCAGAATTCCGAGTCGCTCCCGGCTGGTGAGCCGGAGCCCGTTTGCAGGCCGCTGTTCCACCAAAGTCCGGAAGCTTGCGTTTGCAAGGCGCAGCTGAAAAATCCTGAGCCGTCCGTCCACCACATTTGTCCCTTCCCACTCAAATGACGTCTGCACGATTAAATCATTTGAAAAATATTTGGTGCTGCTCAGGATGGCCGAGTGGTCTAAGGCGCCGCGTTCAGGACCCAGTCTCCCCAGGAGGCCTGGGTTCGAATCTCGAATTTCCCCATTGTGGGACTAATAAAGGCAATATTATTATTATTATTATTATTATTATTTGTGATCGTGCAATGAAACCGATTTTTTTTCTCTTTTCAATTGGACCTGCCATTTGGGCTTAAACTTTCTGGACCTTTTAGCTTTTATGCGAAAGGTGAACTGGTCAGATTTGACTTTTTTTGGTCCTCTTGCTTTTTTTTCTTATGTTTGGGTGGACATGAATTGACTTTTTGAAAAATATGCTTTTCAAGACAACCCCTACATACTCTGACCTCTGTCTTTTTTGTCATTTTTTTTCTACCCCTATGTACCTCATTTTTCATATTAAATGTTTGAGGCTTTTGATTTGTTTTTTGTTTTTTATCTGATGGCTGTCACTTATTTGCAGATGAATAATGACCGTTTTCCCATATTTATATTTTTGTACAAATGGGGCTGGGGGTTTCAATAATTCTTTGCACAAGTTTATGAAATTATGAAATCATTTTGTCATTCACGCACACAACCTACACAAATGAAATGACTGAACTGAACTATTTTCAGAAAAGTCTGAATTTGAATATATTTTGTCTTGGGCGGAATATATATATTTTTTTCTCATAAGTATATGATTTAGTCAAATGTGTTTGTTTCTTTGTCGGGTTTAAAAAGTCCTGAAGCCTTCTTAGACTGAATTAAATGCAGAGAACCAGAGAAATAACCAGGGAAAGTTTTGTTTGTCACCATTCGCGGATGGGAGAAAAAGTGAGGAGGTGAAGTAGGCGTCTTGCCAGTTCAATCTCGCGCACTCTCTCTGACTTCTCCGACCACCCGTCCGGTCTTTTATTCACAACCTAAGCAGACAAAGGAGGTCTGCTTCAGAGGAAAACGAAACTGAAAGAAAAGCGTGAGTGTGTGCTTGTGTTCCAGTTGTGCGCGCGTGTGCTGAAGTAATAATGTGCGTGTCTGTGTGTGTGTGTGCAATTATTACTGATACAAATAGTGTATAAAAACATGATTAGAAATACACAAACTATTTACATTTTCTCACATTCCCCCCTGTTTGTGGGTTTAAATCATGTCCTTACGGCTTTAAGATGAATTATCATAATGAAGTCCTACACCAGTGTGGTCATCCGTGGAGGGGCGAAAACCCTCAGTAGGGACAAAATTCCCCTCCTCCCTTCCGACGTGGAACAAGATCTTCATCATTTGATGACCATCAGGGAATAAAACATATAAAAATACATTTCAATGTGCCTAGTGAAAAATAACAAAACTGTCTCCACGCAGAGCTTGTCTCTGGGGTGACTTGGTGGAGGCCCTTGCCTCGTTGTAGGAGAGGACAGCCGTCCTTACATCCCGGATCTTCGTGTGTGGTGTATGTGTGCACATGTTTGGGCAGGGGCAAAAAGGGTCCATGTGTTTTTACGTTTCAGTGTACAGTTCGAGTTTAATTATAATATTATTCCCTTTATTAGTCCCACAATGGGGAAATTCGAGATTCAAACCCAGGCCTCCTGGGGAGACTGGGTCCCGAACGCGGCGCCTTAGACCACTCGGCCATCCTGGCCACACTCAACATCAATCAGATTGTAATGTTACTTTTGGGCAACAAACATGCAGTTAATCATCATCTTTGTCCTGAAAATAATGCACCAAGAACAGACTACACAACAAAAATGAAAACCATAATTATCCCGATATATTGTGTCTTCCAAATTCTTCATAGTGGTCATAACATCAATAATTGTTTCATTTTTATTAAAACTTTAAATGCAGTTATGTTCTTCAATCAAGGCTAAAATTTCTTTATGTACGTCATTAATTCCCAAACAATATCTAATCTTTTTATTCTGTGGCTTCCACATTCGTATCTGTGGCGGGTTGTGTGGTTCTGATGTGCGTGTGGTCCGAGATTGTGACTCAGGTGGGCTCCTGTTCGAGGGATTCGCGTTGCTAGGCCTTTAGCTGGAAACTGGAGAAGCTTGTACTGCAACTGGTGGATCCAGCTGCCACGCCCCGCGACCTTTGCTGCGTCGGGGTCACTGCCATCATCTGGCGAGGGCCATCTCAGCATTCACTTGTCCCAACGAAGTCGTTTCAGCACCTTGAAGAAGAGTTGGTCTCCCACACGGACGTGATTTCTCTGTGGATCAGAACACACTTGACCAGCAATTGTGTCTTTGCATCTTTTTCGGTCAAACATGTTTTTCGTTGGTGGTTCTGATGAACCTGAGAGTCGATAGGGGATAGTGTCCTTCCTTCGGCTGGCACTATCCTCATTGCTCTGATTGAAACACAGTCTGGCCATTGTCTTTTTTAAATTTTTTTTTTTATTGTCTTGATAAGTCTGGCCTTAACAGTTCCATTAGTGCGTTCCACAAGTCCTGCAGACTGTATGCACAATGACGCTTTGAGTCAATTTTGTAACAACTGTCCCACTTGTTACAACATCATTCACAAAATGCATCATTTTCACTTCAAATCACTTCTTGAAATTCCAAATGTCAGGATAATTTGATTACACAACACTTTTTCCAATCGTTTTTAGCATCAGCATGTGTTGTTGGAAACAACTTAATCCATTTTGAAAACATTAATTATAACCAAACAATATTGCAGCCCAAACAACTAACACTTTGTCTAAAAAAAAAGTTTTTTGTTGAAAAGTCTGTATGTGGGAACAATTTCATATCATACTTCCCCCCCCTGTTGAGACACGACATCTGCTCGTGTCTCACTCTTGTTACTCTTCCAGTCAATGTTTGCACCTTTGTTCACCCAATGTGCACGTTCATTTAGTGGTGCCTTTTTCCCTGGCCTGAGATCAACTTGTCAAGTTGGTTTACTGCGTGTGTGTGTGTTCATTACCCCTCTTGTGCTGTGCCGACCTTGGGGTCATGGCTTGGGCTCCAGCCTTGCTGCGTTGTCAGCGAGGCAGTATTCAATCATAATCGTGTTATTTTCTGTTCAGAGAATTTTGCATTTACAAATACTTATTTAGACGTGCTTTATGCACAACTTTTCTTTCATCTTTTGTGATTTTTAAAGCGCCCGTTTGCCCAATGTCGACAGAACACATGAACATTTATCTTGACTGTCAGTCCTCATTGCAACCATACAGCTCATACAAGATGGGAAACCCCAAATTTTAATTAGCTCACAACCGCCTACGCTCTTCCTGCTTATCCTAACAATTTCTCTTTTACAAGTTATCTGTTGGTATCACACTACTAAATACTCCCATCGCATAAAAGTCAGTGTGATTTCTTCCTGCAACCTTGGTTCTCAAACACTTTTACTTCTTATCAGTCTGAAAGCGCACCTGGTCTGTGTCTCACCAATCTTTGCTCCTCCAAGTCGGGAGGAAGGAAAAAATGTCAAAAAGGTCAAGTCATGGTTTTAGTGATAATTTGGAGCGGCTTTCACAATTTCTGTGATGCCTTCTAAATGGTGCGGAACAAAGAATGACGCTGGGCTGAAATGCATCGCACCTTAGTAATGTAATACCCCTGTTACAATTAAGTCGCCGTGCAATGTGGATGTCGTGTGATGGAATGTCATTTTTTCATTTCAACTATTAAAGCAGCGGTGAGGCCTGCTCGAACACACGGAAATCCAATTGTTGTGATTAACATGCAAATGCTTTCATGAGCCTTGTGTGTCTGCAGCCAAACAAGGTCATTGTCACGATCCATGTGTTTCGTTGCAGCTGAGTGGGCGTGTTCCGACGGCGCGCGATCCTGGGACCCGGCCGCGAGCGAGACGCGCTCATGAGACACGCAGCTGCGCTCAATGATGCGCGTAATTACAGACTACTTAAACCATCGACGCAGACGGATTATTGACCCAACTTGCTCTCGCCCATGTGCCTTCGCTATAGTCTTCGCCCAAGTTACACCTTGTATGGTCTTTGTAAGTATTTGTTGTTTTCCAGGTTTCAGCTACGTTTCGGCTCGCCTTTTGTTATCGCTTGTGTATTGGATTTAACCTTACCCTTTTGTGGAAGGACATTCTCGTTTTCGGTCTTCTTGCGTTGCAAGCTATTTTTGTTCCTCGTTTTGATTTTCCTGGTGTGAGGTTACTCCACCAGCGCTTTTCGTTCTCGTCTTCCGACGACTGTAATTATAGATACCAAATTATTATTGATAGCAAGTTTCCTTGCCTATCAAGTGTTGATTGTCTTTTGCCGGTCCAAATAAATCCTTGTTACCCTACATTTTCCCTTGTCAGCGTTTTAAGAGTCCACCTTCACCACATCAGCTGGAAAGCGGTCCTCACAGAATAATCCGACCATGGACTCCGCTGACTCCGAGAAAATCTATCACGCTCTGGCCAGTCAAGGACGCCTAGTAGGCCAACAGGCGACCGAGCTCGCCGCCTTGCGCGACGCGGTCGGCCAACTGGCACACCAACTCACGAGCTTAGACGCTCGTTTGAGTTCCTCCGCACCACCAGTTACGCCGATGTCTAACCCGGTCGTTTCCCCTCCCAGAACCCAGTTTCCGGTTTACCCATTTAAGGAGCCTAATCTGGCTCATCCCAACCGCTACGGCGGGGAACCCGGCCTTTGCGGCCCGTTCATCCACCACTGTAGGCTGATCTTTGATCAGCAGCCCCTGACCTATTTGCATGAGAGTACAAAAGTAGCGTTTATGAAGAGCCTCCTGACTGGTCAAGCGAGTGCATGGGCCATGGCGGTGAGCAACGCACGCCCAGAACTCCGCTCCTCCTTCCCCGCCTTCCTTGCGGAGTTCCAAAGAGTGTTCCACCATCCAGTTCGGGGAAAAGAGGCCGGAGCAGAGTTGCTGGACTGTACCCAGGGTTCCCGTTCAGTAGCTGAGTACTCCATCGCCTTCCGCATTCGAGCCGCCGAGAGTGGGTTTGACGACTGCGCCCTGCGGTCTGTTTTCCGGAGAGGGCTGAATCCCGCGCTGAAGGACGAGCTGGCGGCCCGCGATGACACCGACACGCTGGAGGAGCTCATCACCCTGGCCATCCGTCTCGATAACCGTCTGCGAGAGCGTCGTCGAGAGCGAGGGGTAGAGCAGCGCGGAGCCGAGCCACAGCGTTTCCGGGTTCCAGAACCTCTACCAGCCGTCGAGCCCATGCAGCTGGGAGTGAGTCGCATGGATTCCCGTCAGCTACAGGGTCACCGAGAGCCACCACGTTTCCGGGTTCCCGAACTTCCACCCGCCGACGGGTCCATACAGCGGAGGCCGAGCCACCTGGGATCCGGCGAGAGACAGCGGCGGCGCAGTTCGGGGGCGTGTTTCTACTGTGGTCTTCAGGGTCATCGAGCGGCGGGTTGCCCGGAGCTGCTCGCTTGTCGAGAGTCTCCTCCTCGTCTTCCGGAACATTGTGAGTCCGCGGTCAATCCTTCCGCGACCGCCAGCTCCAGGGGAACGCAGCCCGTCCTCCCGGCGGAGGAGCAGGACACTATTGGGAACTTTTTGAGACTGGAGGTAGAGGGGGAGGTTATCGAACGAAACGCGGGTATCAAGATCCGCGCACTGATCGACTCAGGGGCAGATGATTGTTTTATAGACGCGGGCTTAGTCTCTCGACTCGGCTGCACGGTTACCGAGCTCGATCGATCCGAGAAGTTGTGTGACCTCGACGGGCGCTTATTGGCTGACATACGACGCCTCACTGAACCTCTTACGTTGAAGTTGTCAGGGAACCACATCGAAAAGCGCTCGTTTTTTGTTATGCCGGCTAGAGCCGCTCCAATCGTACTCGGAATTCCAGGGTTATTCTTTGTAGAAAAGAAAGACAAGACTCCTCGCCCATGTGTCGACTACAAAGAGCTAAACGCGATTACGGTAAAGAACCGGTACCCATTGCCCTTGATCGACTCGGCCTTCGCCCCGCTGCAATCCGCGACGGTCTTCTCCAAATTAGACCTCCGTAGTGTATATCATCTGGTCCGCATAAGGGAGGGGGACGAATGGAAGACCGCGTTTAAAACACCCTTGGGTCATTTCGAATATTTGGTCATGCCTTTCGGATTATCAAACGCGCCGGCAGTATTTCAGGCCCTCATCAATGATGTGCTCAGGGACATGCTCAACGTGTGTTGCTTCGTGTACTTAGACGACATACTCATATTCTCTCGCTCCGTAAGAGAGCATCATCAGCACGTTCGGGCAATATTACAACGACTTTTGGATAATAAGCTATATGTTAAAGCCGAGAAGTGTGAGTTCCATAAAAGGTCAGTTCCCTTTTTGGGATTCATCGTAGAAAATGGGCAACTCAAGGCCGACCCGGCTAAGACTCGTGCAGTCGTGGAATGGCCGGTACCGGCCACGCGAAAACAACTGCAACGGTTCCTCGGCTTTGTGAATTTCTACCGGCGATTCATAAAAGATTACAGTCGTCAGGCGTTACCCCTCACTCGTCTTACCTCTACTAAAACCCGGTTTTTGTGGGATAGTAAAGCCAGGCCGCGTTCTCAAACCTAAAGAAAGCATTCACTAATCCGCCTGTGTTGCACCATCCTAATCGCGACCTTCCATTTGTTGTAGAGGTGGACGCCTCTGATTCAGGAGTGGGGGCCGTCCTGTCCCAGCGGTCTCCGGTTGACCAGCGACTCCATCCCTGCGCCTTCTTCTCCCGTCGCCTCTCCCCAGCAGAGTCAAGCTACGACGTTGGAAACCGGGAACTTTTGGCCGTGGTTTTGGCGCTGCAGGAGTGGCGACATTGGTTGGAGGGCACCGAAGAACCGTTTATCATCTTCACGGACCACAAAAATCTCTCTTACATACGGAGTATGAAAAGACTAAATCCACGATTGGCGCGATGGGCTCTCATCCTCAGCCGCTTTAATTACACCATCACGTACCGTCCCGGCTCCCGCAACACGAAGCCTGACGCCCTATCACGCATCCACGACTCCTGGGAGGAAGAAGAAGGACCGGCCAACGTGGTGCCCGGTCATCGGCTGGTGGGAGGACTACAATGGAAGTTGGAGCAGCAAATCCGGGAGGCCCAAGAAAGGAACGGGGCTCCAACGGGTTGTCCTTCAGGCCGGCTATTCGTGCCGACGCAGCACCGCGCTGAAGTAATTCAATGGGGACATGCCTCCAAGCTGGCTTGTCATCCAGGCATACGTCGCACCCTGGGCCTGATTGGGCAACGGTTCTGGTGGCCTTCGCTGAAGACCGACGTAACCGCGTACATTCAGGCTTGTCCCGCCTGCGCCACCAGCAAGTCGTCACATCAGGCTCCAGCAGGGCTTCTCCGGCCGCTACCCCTTCCGGCACGCCCTTGGTCCAACATCGCTCTGGACTTTGTCACTGGTCTGCCTGTCTCTCGGGGACACTCTTTTATACTCACCATAGTGGACCGGTTCTCCAAGGCGGTCCATTTTGTCGCCCTGCCCAAGCTCCCGACAGCCCTGGAAACGGCTCACCTCCTGGTCCAGCATGTGGTTCGACTGCATGGCATCCCAGACGACATGGTATCTGATCGAGGTCCACAGTTCGTCTCCCGCGTGTGGAAGCGCTTCTGCCAGTCCCTGGGGGCGACACCGAGCCTGTCGTCAGGATATCACCCGCAGTCCAACGGCCAGTCTGAGCGAGCGAACCAGGACCTCGAATCAGCGCTCCGGTGTGTCTGCATGGATCAGCAGTCATCCTGGTCCGATCACTTGCCCTGGGTCGAGTATGTACATAATACATTGGTCTCATCGGCTACAGGAAGGTCCACGTCCATGACAGCCTACGGGTACCAACCCCCGCTGTTCCCGACTCAGGCTGGCGTAGAAGAGGTCCCCTCAGTCCAACGACACCTCAAGAGAGCCCACCAGATCTCGAGGGAGGCTCGGGCTGCTCTGTCCCGTACGGCGCAGCGCAATCAGCGCATCGCGGACCGTCGCCGGCGTCCGGCCCCGAGTTACAAGGTCGGGGACAAGGTGTGGTTGTCAACACGCGACCTCAACCTGGCGGGGTCGTCCCGCAAGCTAGGACCACGTTTCGTGGGTCCCTTCGAGATCAACGCCATCATTAACCCGGTCTCCGTCCGTCTAAAGTTGCCTCCCACCATGAAAGTTCACCCTGTCTTCCACGTCTCGCTCATCAAACCGGCGCCTACCTGCCCTCTGGTGCCACCTACCGCCCCGCCGCCACCTCCGAGGATCATCGACGGCGATCCTGTCTACACCGTGAAGGAGATCTTGGACTCCAGGCGCAGGGGAAGTGGAGTTCAGTACCTGGTCGACTGGGAAGGCTACGGTCCAGAGGAGCAGCAATGGATCCCCCGCTCCTGGATCATGTGTCCATCACTGCTTCGCGATTACCACCACGCCAACCCGTCGAAACCTGGTAGTCCGCCAAGGGGCGTCCGTTGAGGGGGGGTACTGTCCCGATCCATGTGTTTCGTTGCAGCTGAGTGGGCGTGTTCCGACAGCGCGCGATCCTGTGACCCGGCCGCGAGCGAGACGCGCTCATGCGACACGCAGCTGCGCTCAATGAAGCGCGTAATTACAGACTACTTAAGCCATCGACGCGGACGTGATGTTATTGACCCAACTTGCTCTCGCCCATGTGCCTTCGCTATAGTCTTCGCCCAAGTTACACCGTGTATGGTCTTTGTAAGTTTTTGTTGTTTTCCATGTTTCAGCTACGTTTCGGCTCGCCTTTTGTTATTGCTTCGTGTATTGGATTTAACCTTACCCTTTTGTGGAAGGACATTCTCGTTTTCGGTCTTCTTGCGTTGCAAGCTATTTTTGTTCCTCGTTTTGATTTTCCTGGTGTGAGGTTACTCCACCAGCGCTTTTCGTTCTCGTCTTCCGACGACTGTAATTATAGATACCAAATTATTATTGATAGCAAGTTTCCTTGCCTATCAAGTGTTGATTGTCTTTTGCCGGTCCAAATAAATCCTTGTTACCCTACATTTTCCCTTGTCAGCGTTTTAAGAGTCCACCTTCACCTCACAGTCATAAAAGCATTTTTTGCAATCACTGCTCAAATGGCTTATAATAATAATTTGGTAGTGTTAAGAGGCTTTGTTAATACAATCTTGTAGGTATCTTCTCAAAGTCCAACATACACGACCCATTTTATGGCCATGATGATACTGTTGTTTTAAAAATCACCCAAGGCCTGCTGGACCCCCCTTAACACATAAATTACAGCCCTGAGAGGCACTGAGCTTTAACCTTATCTACGAGGGGTCAAGGGATTTAATGCGGGTCATGAAAGTCCCAAGGAAGGTGTTTACACAAAAGTGGTCTGGCAAAGTTTTATTACTATTTTTCTTCTCGCTTATCACTGACAATGCGCCCTTTTAAAGTTTTGACTTTTGTTTAAATTCGCCCTTGCTTATTAATTCTGATATTAAAGTCCAATTGTGTCAGTGTATCATGGCCTAATAAGTAAAACCTATGTTGATGTAGAACTCCTTCTACACACACTTTTTATATATTTGTTTTTTACGTCACGTAATCCTCCGTTGCTACCACAACTCGTCCTGAAAAAGTAATGTTTATAACAAGACTTACTGCTTTCTCCTTTTTTTTTCTTCCTTCTGCTCAACACGTTCATGCTTTTTGTGCATAATTTAGAATTTTCTTTCCCATTTTACAAGTTGGCCAATTTAAATTAGGTTTTTTATTTGAAAAGCCTGTAATTTTCTTTTTCCTTTTTGCTTAATCACAAATTTCTTATCACAAAAGTGAACATGTTAATTCTATTTTATTTCCTATTTTCTAATCTTGTGACTCATTTCACTTCAACCAGTTCTACCTTAAAGTGGACAAGTACACATTAATGTTACCTGTAGTTTCTAATTTCTTCTCTGCATTTTTCATTCCATTTCTTGTTCTTTCCTTAATCCAAACATCATCAACTGAAATATGAAATATAAAATATTTCTTCAATTCATCAAAAAGCAGAATCTAATTCCTATCCTCATTCATTTGTTCAAATGGCACATTCTTCAATCACTAAACTCTCTCTCTGACTTTCTCCTCACAGGGGCCTCTCCACAGTCTGCTCCTAATTTCCAAATTCAATGTAGCTTTTCCACAACCACTCAAAACTAATAATGTGTCGAATCAAAATTTTCAAAATCAGGAAACACCTATGCTTTTGCAAAGATTCCTCATGTTCACTTCCAAAAGCTTCATTCAGTTGTTAAAATTTCATAACACCTACTTCTCTCTTTCAATTCATGATTCTAACTAATTCTGATACTCTAAACAGTTTTCCACTTGCAAATCTGACTATGACAAGTTTCTCACTTGCTCTATCATTTGGAATTAATTATTACAAGCAATCCTACATGCACCAGTGTCACATAAAAAGGGTAATTGGTGACCCATTACCAATACGGTTATTTCAGCTCAATCATTTAATCAAAAGCCAATATCTTTTGTAAATTTAGGAGGACCTTTTCATCTAGAAACTCATCTGTTCTTTAATCAACCTCTAATCTTATTTAGATGCTTTCTATCCTATTCATGCTGAAGGCTGCTTCTTCTCAAGGCAATTTCTTGCTATCTGGCCTTCTTTACCTCAATGCCAACAGCCTGATGTATTTCGCCTGTTCGCTCCTCTTCCTATTCTTCCTCCTCTCTGTCGTCTGCCCCTTTGTCCTCTAAAGCTACCTCTGCCCCTTCCACCTTGATAAAAGACCTCCTGTCCTACCTGACCTGTCCTGTCTATAGACCTGTTTCTTTTTATTTTCTATCTTCTCAGCATGGAGGGCATGATTTACATACTTCTCCAGGGTACCTGTTGGCAGGCAAATGTAATGTTTATTTACCCACTTATGAATTGCCTCTGTTGAGCCTATATGTAAAGCATTCTTCAACTGTTGTTGAAATGGCCCATCTACATTACCATTTTCCTGTAGCGCGCTGTGATTTTTAAACACAGCTGTCATTCTCACTTTGTATTGCTCAAATGTCTCATCATCCTTTTGTTTTACTCTTCCTATCTTTTTCTTATCTTTATTGGGGTCTTTCTTTGTCTTTCCTTATCTTCGCTCATCTTTCTAAATCAGCTTAGGCGTCGAGGTTCAATCTTTTCATAAAACGCACATCTCTTTTCTTTGAGCCTATCCCATCGCAAAAGTTATTTTATTTTATTTTCAAATTGGAATATATGTATTTTCCCCTTTATTGATTTCTTTTTGTAAATTTTTGAATTATTTTCCTCAATAAGATCTCATCACTCCTACGTAGCCTTTCGTTGGTTACTAATCATTGATTCCATTTTATCTCTACTTCATCAATCCTTTTAGCATAATTTCAACCACTTTTATCACTCTCCCTGACATTTAGACACACAGACAGACACACAGACATATACACGGGCCCACAAAACGACACACACAGTTCAACACTGAACAACTACAAACAACAATAACATGTTAGTAATAACAGCAACACAATCCATCTTTATCTTTTGCCAATAATAAGTCCTTTAATTTAACTAATATCTCTCATAATTATGTATGTGCAGCCCTGTAGGGCCAATGCAGCCTCTGCCACAAATGCACACTGTCACTTATACACGCAGCACATTGAGGTGAGCGCTTTTTTGGTTTATCTATCTTTCTTGGGTGTTTTTGTCTTATCGATGCAGTTCTGTCTGATCTAGTTGTCATTCTATGTGGCATTACTTGATCATGTGGGGGTGGGGGTAATTCAGGATGCAGGGGGCAGTTGCACCCCCCCCCCCTTCTTTACCTTCTTCAACAACTTTCTCTGTCATTCTCAAATACTGGTCCTGTTTATAACCCTTACTGCATTACAAGGGATAAAATACCAAATGGTATTTGTAATCCCCAATCACACCATTCACTCACCTTGCATACAGCTTTTCGCAAACATCCACAAGCAAAATGATCATTCCACGTCTGATGTTGTGTGTGTGTTTTTTGTTTTCTTTTTCTCTTCAGCTTACTTTCTTTCTCTGCAAATTCTTTTCTCACTGCTTTGAAACCTGATCCTTCAGGCTTGGCTCAGCCACATTTCTTCACTCTCCAAAAATTGGCCACAATCCGAGTCAGTACTCGTTCACAAACTTCACATCTGAATTTGCTTTCAACTCTTTTTCCACCTTTTGATCCATCTTTGATTGTATGACGTTTGTTACTTCTACTCATCCCCCACACACTCGCACACACTTTTTCTCACTGAAATCAACCCCCTCTCTTTCTCTTCTTCGTTCTCACACACACACAGCTGCGCAGCGCCAAAATTCACGCACACACATCTCAGTCAAAATGAGCAGTCTGCTTGCCAAAGAAATTCAAATAAAAATAATAAAAACCACCAAAAATTATGCCTTATTATTCCCTAAATTTTAATGTGAAATTGTGAGTAGACCTTCTGTCAGGTTCGCCAATTTGACATATAGGGTTCATAGCTGAAAGGAGAGACACGCTGCCCAAGTGGAGACAGAAAGGTTAACAAAGTTTATTTGGCAACTTCATCTCCCTTCTGTTCCTCGATGTTTTTCATACATTCCCTTTTATAACATCGAGGAATCAGATTACACTTCGAGAAATCAGATTACATTCAAGGGTGGTACAGTTCGTCTTCTCAAAAGCTGGTTTAGTCCGGTTTATCATGAGCGTGCCGTCGTGGGTCGCAGCTGACTTTGACGTCAGCATCTCTTATCAGGACCTAGCACGATGTTGCTTGCTTCAGACTTTGAGGCCAACTTCTTTATCAGGACTCATCACGATGTTGTTTACTTCATCCTCATTTCTGAAGAAGTGCCACCGCCCTGCCAATTGCAGGCACCTCTCTGCAGTAGAGATGTCCTCCTGTACCTCCACTCTGACTGTAAACACTCAAGCATAGTCCACTACACTAATTTGCAACATGATATGTGCACCATGTATTGAAATAAAGTTGCGTCATGGCAAATGTATAATAACCTCTAAATATTATTCTAACACCTTCTCTAAGTGGTCGATCATTTCTCTATTTATCGACACAGAGGAACCTTTAATAGACACTACCGTGCTGTCGGTTTGAACGAGTTACGACCTAATTTCTTCTTTTTGTAACTCCCTAAACAACACGATCGTGTTTAGACGTACCGCAGGACGTTCTTTTACACTACCGCGTTATCCGTAATGTTCAGTTGAGATGTTTAACCCTGTTTCTAAACGAGTTACGGCCTAATACTATTTGTAACTCCTTGAATAACGCGATCGGGTTTCATACGGACCGCAAAACCATTAATTGACACTACCATGCTATCCGTAGGGGAGATCCAGCCTCCCGAGAAGTCCAGCTTCCCTTCAGATCAATGAGTTATGGCCTAATTAGTTATTTATATAACTCCTTGGACTAGCACGATCCAGTTTCTTCTCTCTTCGACCGAACTACTGCAAAACGGTCGGCGCGCGCTGTCTCACTCACCTCTTTCACTCCCCTTCCAATTATTTTAATATTTTAAAATTTAAAATGGTGGTACAAAATAATTTGAAAAAACAATACCTGGTCTCCTCTGGATCAGCCTTGTCCGATAGGGAACCGACATCCGGGCAGACGGCCGCAGCAGGAGCTCCGAGACCCGCTTTCAAATGGTGAAGCGCTGACGTCAGATTCGTTGGCCCCCGAAATATCCAGCGACGAATGTCCGTCCGGGTGTGGCTCCCGGGTGACCGGCACCAATAAATGTCAGGTTTAAAAAGTCCTGAAGCCTTCTTAGACTGAATTAAATGCAGAGAACCAGAGAAATAACCAAGGAAAGTTTTGTTTTTCACCATTCGCGGATGGGAGAAAAAGTGAGGAGGTGAAGTAGGCGTCTTGCCAGTTCAATCTCGCGCACGCTCTCTGACTTCTCCGACCACCCGTCCGGTCTTTTATTCACAACCTAAGCAGACAAAGGAGGTCTGCTTCAGAGGAAAACGAAACTGAAAGAAAAGCGTGAGTGTGTGCTTGTGTTCCAGTTGTGCGCGCGTGTGCTGAAGTAATAATGTGCGTGTCTGTGTGTGTGTGTGCAATTATTACTGATACAAATAGTGTATAAAAACATGATTAGAAATACACAAACTATTTACATATTCTCATATTCTTAAAATACATAAATCTACTTTTTGCAAAACAATCCAGAAAACATTCAATTTTCAATTTTCAAATTTTTTCAATTTCAAATTGTCATGACCCGTGTCGGTCAGGTCAGTGTTTTTTGTTATTGTTTTCGTCACCTCCCTGCCATGTGCACGTTGTTTATGTTTGTCAGCTAAGTAGGGGCGTTTCCCCTCAGCACTCCGTCTCCACCAGCCGCGCACCTGTTCCCTGTCAACTATCACGCACCTGATTCCCATCTGCTCCCCCTAATTACCGGACTATTTATCCACCCCTGGCCGACAGCTCAGGGTCGGAACATTTCTCCTGCTACGCCCTTTTATGGACTTTTGACGACCACCCTCCTTCTCGCTCATGCCCTCGCTCACGCCCTCACTCATGCCCTCGCTCATGCCCTCGCTCATGCCCTCGTTCATGCCCACGCTCCTGCTCCATGTTCATGCCCCATGCTCATGCCCACGGTCCCTTGTGTTATGTCACGATCCTCGTCACTTGTCTTCTTTCGTTCTATTTAGTCACGTTTAGTTTGTCCACGCCACGTTGTTTGTCCTTGTTTGTTTCATTGAATAAATTCCCTTTAAGTTTATCCGTTTCCCTGCTTCCTCGCTTTCTGGGTCCACCTCCTCCTCGCCGTCCGGCGAGCAAACCTGACACAAATTAATTTTTTGTTTGAAAATATTTGTTTTACAAAATTGTATTTTTTAAATCTCTCTCTCTCTATATATATATATTTATATATATTATTTTTTTTAAATCAATTTTGCAGGGTTAGGATTTTTTTCTTTTTTTAAAGACCATTTTGAAGGCACACTTTCTGATTTTCACCATTTTCAGTTGGGCTTGGTTGTACTAAAATACAACTTTTTTCCTCCAAAAACAAACTTTTTTTCTCCATCCGAGTCCTGTTTCTTTTCTTTCCCAAAGCTGAGCAGCGTATGAGCGGTCGCCATGGCAACCGATTGACAGCAGGTGTCAGGCGTTTGTCCTCCTCCGTGATTGGTCGTCAGCGCTCCTCAGCGCGCTTCAAGTGCGCGTGCGAGCGCGTTTGTCACCGCGCAGTTCTTTGACGCTCGTCACGATGACGACGCCCCTTTTTGCCCTTCTGCTGTGGTGCACTTTGGCCCCCCCGGCCCTCCTGCAGCTGCCGCCTTTTTCCGAAGTGACGTGCGGCAAGAGAAGTGCGGCGGCGGCGGCGGCGGCCAACGTGGCCGTTCAACACATCAATGATCACCACAAGCATGGCTTCAAGTTCCGCTTGCGCAAAGTCCTGGACAGACACGTTCAACAGGTTGCTCTTCCTCGGCGGGACGTTTTCTTGCTGACGACAAAGCGTGTGACTTGCGAGCGTCTCCCCGCAGGTGCCTGGCGGTTGCGATGTGCATTTGTTGCTCAAGCTGGCGCAGACCCAATGTCACGTCACCAACCCCAAACCTCAGGAGCAGTGCGTCCCCTCGCTGGTGCAAGCGCGTGTAAATCTTCACCTGCAGTGGATCTTTTACCTCGTTGCGTCGGTCTATGACCACTTTTTAATTTTTTTTTAATTCCCCCCCCCCTCAGCGTGTAGTGGCCACCTGCCGTGTCAGACTGGCCATCATGTATGGCGCGGCCGCAGTCAGCAAGCACTTTTGCACCACCCGGCCCGGTAAGCAGCCACAAACATTCACGACGCTCTAAAAAGAAGCTTGCACATTTTGCTGCCCTTTAATTTCCCAACATCTTAAATGGCGAGATTGACCTTTTTTATTTATTTTTTTTCCCCCCTCAAGCTTTGCTTCATGACGGACTCATTTCATTGCCAAACTTTTGGATTCCTTGAATTGGACAAAAGCAACAAAAGCGTCTTATAGAACGTGCTTGCCAAAGGCAACATTTGGAAGCAGGCCAACATGATTTTGTCTTGAACTTTCAAACGTATTCTTTCGGTCTGCCAAGAAAATCTTTTTGCCAAACAGTAGTTGCTTGTGGAAGTTTTCGGTCCTCTGCGCAGGCCAACTTAAATTTGACTTGTGAGTTTGTTTTCAGAACATAACAGTGAGGAAATGTCGTTGAATTGTCCCGACTGCCCCGGCTTGGTTCTCCTGGACGACGCGATAGCCGTGAAGGGGGCCACCTGGTGGTGAACCAGTTCAACTGCGAGGGCAAACATCAGAAATACTTCACGCTGCTGGAAATTTCTCAAGTGACGTCCAGGGTGATTACCGCTTGCCGGCTCACACGGAACTGTCCCCACCCCCCCTTTTTTTTTTTTTTTTACATTTTTAAATTTCCGCTTTTCATGCGTCAGTACATCCCAATCACCGGCGAGCTGTACTGGCTCCTGGTGAGTCTGGTGGAGACGACCTGCCCCAGAGAGGGCGAGCATCATCCTTTGGAGCCGTGCGTCCCTCTTTGCGACGATCAAGCGGTGAGTTGGCGTGCGAATGAACAGTCAAATGTTTGTCCTGGTGATTTTTTTTTTTTTTTGAATTCTCATTCTTGCCTGTCCTGTTCTCGTGCTGCTTGTTGACCAATTGTCGACTTGTTTTCTT
Source organism: Idiotropiscis lumnitzeri (assembly GCF_059441095.1). Taxonomy (NCBI): domain Eukaryota; kingdom Metazoa; phylum Chordata; class Actinopteri; order Syngnathiformes; family Syngnathidae; genus Idiotropiscis; species Idiotropiscis lumnitzeri. Next base: position 1,575,839 of record NC_142403.1, read on the forward strand.
TCAGACTCACGTCTTTTGTGAAGCTTCTTTTTTTTACTTTAAAGACCACCTTCAAGATCTTTCTGTCATGATCCGCGTCGGGCATGACAGGTTTTTGTTATTGTTTTTTCGTTCTCTGCTTTTGTGTTATTGTTTTGCTTGTTTTCGGGGCGTTTCCCCTCAGCACTCATCCTCGTCAGCCACACACCTGCCCCCCGTTAACAATCACACACCTGACTCCCATCTGCTCCCCTAATCAATGGACTATTTAACCACCCCTTGCCGACAGCTCAGCGTCGGAACATTACTCCATACCAGGACTGTCACGGACGCTTCCCGATCTCGTTCTTGCTCTCGTTCACGTTCATGTACCTCAGTATTCGTTCACTATCGTTGTTCCTCGTCCTTGACCCAGTTTAGTCACGTTTAGTTTGTCTTTGTTATTTTGCACCCTGCCCCGTTTGTTTGTTCACGCCACGTTGTTTGTCCTCGTTTGATTACTTTAATAAATTCCCTTTAGTTTACCCTTTGCCCTGCTTCCTCGCATTCTGGGTCCACCTCCTCCTCGCCCACCGGCTAGCCTGACAGAATGTTCCGACCACATCCGGACCCAGCGGGAGGCTCTCGGCGGCGTCGCCGTCGTCGTCGCTCCGACGACTCCCCTCCGCCTGCCGACCAGCCCCGTTTCCTCCATGTAGGTTCCATTTTTTCGGTTTCACCATTCTTGTTTCACGATCCCGTTAATGCGTACCCCTCCGTCATGCCTCCTCCCGTGCAACTCGACTCGGATTCAGACGACGACTCCGAGTCGGAATTCATTAATGACTCTCCCTCGGATGATGACTTCTGGGCACCCCTTCGGGTTGACCCTTTCTCCCCTTCTGCCACCGCGAGCCCTTACTGGGGCACCCGGTTGGCCTTCCGGGCACCCCCACGTGGCGGCCAACGATGGCGCCTCAGTGGGGGTTCGGCTACTCCCCACGGTACCACGCGCGCTTCACTCCCCGAGTCGCGCAAGTCACAGCCACGTCGTTCACCTCATCCCCCGTCAAATTCTGCACCTAGTCACGTTCCCGTTGCGTCTCACAGTTCACGTACACCTCGCCCCCCATCAGTTTCAGCACCTGGTCACGTTCCCGTTTCGTCTCATAGCTCACGTTCACCAGCACCCCTAGTCTCGGTCCCTCGCGTCTCCCATTCCCCTGATCCCCTATGGCGGCAGGCGGATAGGGATCAGGTTCCCCGTCTCGGCTGGGTCCGGCCCGCCTGCTACGCCCGGCCCGCCGCAGCCTCCCCGTCAGCGGCACAGACCATGCCGCCTCCACGTCAGCTGCAGCAACCCTCGTCGCCTCCACGTCAGCTGCAGCCACCCACGCCGCCTCCATGTCAGCTGCTGCAGACCACGCCGCCTCCACGTCAGCTGCTGCAGACCACGCCGCCTCCTCGCCAGCTGCTGAGCCCCGTCCCGGCTCCTCGCCAGCTGCTGAGCCCTGTCCCGGCTCCCCGCCAGCTGCTGAGCCCCGTCCCGGCTCCCCGCCAGCTGCTGAGCCCCGTCCCGGCTCCCCGCCAGCTGCTGAGCCCCGTCCCGGCTCCCCGCCAGCTGCTGAGCCCCGTCCCGGCTCCCCGCCAGCTGCTGAGCCCCGTCCCGGCTCCCCGCCAGCTGCCGAGCCCCGTCCTGGCTCCCCGCCAGCTGCCGAGCCCCGTCCCGGCTCCCCGCCAGCTGCCGAGCCCCGTCCCGGCTCCCCGCCAGCTGCCGAGCCCCGTCCCGGCTCCCCGCCAGCTGCCGAGTCCCGTTCCGGCTCCTCGCCAGCTGCAGCCTCCCGTCCCGGCTCCTCGCCAGCTGCAGCCTCCCGTCCCGGCTCCTCGCCAGTTGCAGCCTCCCGTCCCGGCTCCTCGCCAGCTGCAGCCTCCCGTCCCGGCTCCTCGCCAGCTGCAGCCTCCCGTCCGGCGTCCGCCCCAAGTCTATGTTCCGGCGGTGCACGTCGTGCGTTCGCCCCAAGTCCAGGTCCCGGCGGTGCACGTCCTGCGCCCGCCCCAAGTCCATGTTGCGGCGGAGCACGTTCCGCGTCCGCCCCAAGTCCATGTTCCGGCGGTGCACGTCGTGCGTTCGCCCCAAGTCCATATTCCGGCAGTGCACGTCCTGCGTCCGCCCCAAGTCCATGTTGCGGCGGAGCACGTCCTGCGCCCGCCTCAAGTCCATGTTCAGGCGGAGCACGTCCGGCGTCCGTCTCAAGGTCATGTCCCGACGGCGCACGCTCTGCGCCCGTCCCACGTTCCTGTCTCGGCAGGGTTCGACGACCCGCCACCGCTCCCGGTTCCGGTGCCCGCGATGGACGACGGTCCGCCGCCGCGTCTCGCCTCAGCCTCGGCGACGCACGACGACCCACCATCGCGCCCCGTTCCGGCCTCAGCGGCATCCGACGATCCCCCGCCGCTCCATGTTCCTGTGTCGGCGGGGTTCGACGACCAGCCGCCGCTCCACGTTCCTGTCTCGGCGGGGTTCGACGACCAGCCGCCGCTCCACGTTCCTGTCTCGGCGGGGCTCGACGACCAGCCGCCGCTCCACGTTCCTGTGTCGGCGACGCTCGAGGACCAGCCGCCGCTCCACGTTCCTGTCTCGGCGGGGTTCGACGACCAGCCGCCACTCCACGTTCCTGTCTCGGCGGGGCTCGACGACCAGCCGCCGCTCCACGTTCCTCTCACGGAGGGGTTCGACGACCAGCCGACGCTCCACGTTCCTGACTCGGCGGGGCTCGACGACCAGCCGCCGCTCCATGTTCCTGTCTCGGCTGCGCCCCGCGACCCGCTTCTCGTCTCAGCCTCGGCGGCGCACTCGATGTGGCGATCTGGGCCTCCCGGACGTCCGCCTGAATGGCCACAGTCAGACTCCCTGGTTTGGCCTCCCGGACGCCCGCCCGAATGGCCACGACTGGACTTGCAGCTTGGCCCACCCGGACGGCCGCCTGAATGGCCACGAAAGGACTCGCTGGTCTGGCCTCCCGGACATCCGCCAGACCGGCTTCGATTACGGGTCGTTGACCCACCTCCCGACCCCTTCCACCCACCCTCGTTTTTGGACATGGGGTTCTTTTTGTTAATTTGTCTGTGGGACGTCTGGAATCCGTCCCTTGAGGGGGGGGTACTGTCATAATCCGCGTCGGGCATGACAGGTTTTTGTTATCGTTTTTTCGTTCCATGCTTTTGTGTTATTGTTTTGCTTGTTTTCGGGGCGTTTCCCCTCAGCACTCATCCTCGTCAGCCACACACCTGCCCCCCGTTAACAATCACACACCTGACTCCCATTTGCTCCCCTAATCAATGGACTATTTAACCACCCCTTGCCGACAGCTCAGCGTCGGAACATTACTCCATACCAGGACTGTCACGGACGCTTCCCGATCTCGTTCTTGCTCTCGTTCACGTTCAGGTACCTCAGTATTCGTTCACTATCGTTGTTCCTCGTCCTTGACCCAGTTTAGTCACGTTTAGTTTGTCTTTGTTATTTTGCACCCTGCCCCGTTTGTTTGTTCACGCCACGTTGTTTGTCCTCGTTTGATTACTTTAATTAATTCCCTTTAGTTTACCCTTTGCCCTGCTTCCTCGCATTCTGGGTCCACCTCCTCCTCGCCGACCGAACCTGACACTTTCGTGTGAAACGTATCCCCCAAAGGTGAGGCGACAACAAAAGCGCAAGACCTGCATGTTCACTCAAAGTTCAACTTTTCTTTTTGTGTTCCACAGAATTTGATCTCTCACTTGGTTGTTGCGGCCAAATCCACGTGCGGCCCGTTCCATCAAAGTCTGGAAGCATTTGCTTGCAAGGCTCAACTGGGCGTCGGCACGTCCGCCGTCCACATTTGTCCTTTCCCACTTCATGTGCCGCTGGCTGTGTAAAACCCGTCAACTTGTGATCAAAAATAAAAAACTAAATTCACATATTTGGTCTATTTTTTTTTTTTCAATAAACTTTAGCTTTTTGGCTGACCTTTTGTCTGATATGACGGCATGCGTTCAACTTTTTTTTTTTGTCTCAAAATTTGTCATGCTGAGAGATTCGCACATGTAATACTCTGAAATGGATTTGATATTAAAAGCAACTGTTGCCGGACAAACTTCAGGTAAACATGTCACACTCACTGTTGTAGTTTTTTTTGCTAGCATACAGTAATCTTAAAACCTTCCTGTTTTCACTGCTGTAAAGGAGGGACTTGGCTGCTTACCACACTCCTTAGAGTCACGGTTTAAAAAAAAAATAAAAAAACTCATCATACAAGCAAACAATGAAACATAGAAATAAGATTAACACAAACATGTATCTCTCATGCCATCAATATACCCAAAAAAAATGAAAATAACACAAAAGCCACTCAGCCTTAGCTAATTCAAGCAATGCATTCTGGGAGCAGAGACCCACAATCCCATAGCTGTTTAGAGAGATTTGCATGGCTGTTTAAAGAGATGTGCTGTTATGCTTTGGACTTTTTGTCTGTTGTCTAAACCTGGGGCGTTTCTTGCTTGCAATAACATAAATGATAAGACAGACTAAAACATTGTGGACAGCTGCCCTTTGTCCAGCTTTTTCCAACACCATCACCCAAACATTATAGTCAGATAGTGTATTTGTCACGGTCGATTGTAAGCATGAACAACTCACTCTTTGCCCAGCAGGGTGTGCTAACATGCACTTCCAACAGCTCGTTGATGACAAGGGCTGATGGACGTGAGTGGTACTTTGTCCATTTAATGGACGCATCGACTGACAGGGCGCTTTGTTTGTTAAGGGGAATTTTTGTGACTTTAAAGTGCGCCTTATGACTGCGAAAATACGGTACTTTAAATTCGGTCTTATTTCTTTTAATAGTGTTGTTGTTCTACTGCTCACTTATTTATTTCATCAGTAGTCATTAAAGCTATGTGATTATTTCTTAAATTATAGCAGACGTGAGGCCGAAACATCCGTTGAACTATTTTGAAATAAAAACAACATTAACACACCCCTCGATGTAGCATTCCATCATTTGAGAACAACTGAATTAATATAAAAAGAGTACATGTGTAATTGATGAGAGCCTGCAGAGAAAGTTTGGGTTGAAACAATAGCTTTGTGTAAAAAAAAAAAAAACAAACAAAAAAAAAACACCAAACTATTTACATTGCAACAATTAAGCAATCACTGCTTTGTGAAGAACAAAGCATGGGGGAAGATCTTTGTCTTTTCTGATGCTGCTTTCACTCCACTTTCCAGGTCATTGTGCATCTCCCAGGCAAAAGCAGCCCGGCCTGCTGGAGGTGCCGCCCAACAGCCTGGTGTGCATCTCGCCGCTGGTGCAGCTGGAGCCCCGACGCATGGCCTCGGCGACAGTCTGCGCGTCTCCTGCCACGCCTCGGGATACCCGCGCCCGCTTTTGACACCAACGCTAGTTTTTTTTTTAAAGGGGTTAGGCGTTTCAACTGTTTGAGTCGACTCGGCGCAGGTGACGTGGAGGAAGGCGTCTTCGGGCAAGGCGTCGCCAGCGCCTCGGGGGCTGGTGCGGGACGTGGGCGGCGGGGCCCGAGGAGCGGGCGGCGGCGCCGAGCCCTCGGATGGCGGTCGGGCACACGTGCAGAAGAGCGACGACGGCGCCTCGGACTTTGACCCCGACACGGGCAGCGGGATGCTCTTCCTCAGCAAAGTGACGGTGGCGCACGCCGGCTTCTACGAGTGCGAGGCCTGGAACGCGGGCGGCGCGGTGCGGGTCACCTTCCAGCTCGCCATCAACTCGTCGTCGTCGTCTTCCACGTGGGCCGGCTGGGCGCAAGCGGCGCCGCCCGACTCGCCGGCGTGGCCGCGCCCGCGGGGGGCGGCGAGGTGAGCCGCGAGCCGCTGTATGCACTGGGCAGCATGGCCTTTGGCGCGCTGGGCGCCGCCACACAGACGGCCATCGCCGCCGGCATCTCGCTGCTGGCCCTGACCGCCCTGCTGCTGCTCGCCATGATCTACAGCCGACGGCTGCGAGGCCGCAAGGACGCGCACGTCGAACACAAGGTACGTGCCCGGCGTGTTATTGACTGACATTCGTCGTTAAAAGAGTGCTCAGTTTGGGCTTGTTTTTTTTTGTTTTTTTTCACTAAGTCTGATGTTTCAGAAAAGTTAGTTTTGACGGGCCGGTCATTTTTTCCCAAGAAAAAAATGTATCGGCAGAAGAGTTTGTTTTCCCCGAATTGACTATTTTTTATTTTTTCAATTTTTCTTTTTGACTGGAAGGCTGATTCCACACAGCCCAGATTTCTTTCCCCAAAGTTATTATTTCGAGAGATTTCTTGCCCTCCCAAAGTAGTTTGTCATTTTTTTTCCAGAAAAAAAGTGGTTATGTTTTTTTTTGTTCTCATTTTAGAGAAATGTTGTTTTCGGCTTAATCAGGAGTTAGTTTTCTCCTAAAAGGTAGAATTTTTCACTGAAGCTTAAAATAAATGAAAACATTTCAGAGAGTTTGTACTTTTTGAGAAAAAAGGCTTCATTTTTTCTTGCATCTCCAAGAAGGAGTTATTCTTTAAGGTAAACATTTTGTTCCTGAGAAATTCCTAATTTGGCAAGTCATTTTCCTTGCAGTTGGAAGCCAAAACTTTGTTGTTGTTGTTGCGCGTCAGGAGGAGAGCATCCTCGACGTCAACGACTACTCCGACGGGCCGACGACGTTCGCCTAGCTGGAGGAGTTCCGGGACGAGCGCGGCCACGAGATGTTCGTCCTGAACCGCGCCAAACCCGTGCTGCCGCCGGCCCCGCCCGCCGCCCCATCGGAAACCAGCACTCGCTCGGGGTCTTCGGCTGCGAACTGGCTAGCAAGGAAGGAGTTTACGGCCACACTGGAAAGAAAAATGATGGTCGCGAAAGACCTGAGGTGACCTCGCACCAGAACGTTAAGCTCATTGCGCAATTCTTCAAAAACATTTGGACAGCGAGCGTCCTTTAGGAAATAATTCCCCTCATGGCTCAGCGGAACTTGTGATGGTTCCAAGTCGGAGTCTTGCAAGGAGACTTTAAAAAAAAAAATGCCAAAAATTATTATTTTTTTTTTTGCAACAAACATGCATTTTTGTTGTTTTGAAACCTCAACATTTTTACTTTTTCTCGAAGGCAAAAGAGTTTTTTTTTTTTTTTATGTGAATGCATTTTTCTGATGTTTGTTGTTTTTCGTTCAACTCAAGTTTTTTCAATCTTCAGATTAAGATTAATTGCATACTTTTTGCTGATGAAAATGATTGTTTTTCCAAGGGGGAAGTCAACATTTCTGCAGAGAAGGGGAGAAAACGGAGAAATTTTACTCTGTATAGTTTTAGGGAAAAAAGTAAAAAAAAGTATTTTGTTAAATGTCATTTTTTGAGGAAAAAAAAGTATTTTATTTTAAATGAATGTTTGTTTTCTGGGAAAGATCTAAAAAAAAAAAATAATAATTTTCATCCCTGAGAAAAACGATATCCAAAATCGAAGGAAAATTAAACATTTTCCCAAATTTAGGGAGAAGAAAGCTTTTTTTTCAATGAGTCAAAATCTGTTGTCATCATTTTAAAAAAAGTCTTCTTTTTTCTCACTAAAAGTCTTTTTCCACGCTAAAAGTTTGTGTTTTGAAAGGCTGGCAAAAAATTTTCTTTTCTGGCTGCAAGGTGCTATTTGACGAGATTTGATGAGCGTCGCAATTTCCCTCACTGCGAGTCAAATAAATGTTCTCACGAGCGTGACGTCGATGCAGCAAAGGCGCAAGTTGATTTTTGTGGCGGTCGCTCTAATTTTCTTTCCAGTGTGTCCGTCTTCCTCCTCCAAAGAACGCTGCTCATTTTTTAGCAAATGTGGTGGTGCTCGTTAGCATGTAGCAGTTGTCGTGAAGTTGTTTTCATTCCTACATGGTGGGGTGGGGGGCATTTGGAAAGGTGACAACTTCATTTTCCATCTGAAACGAGGGCACCGTTTCTTATCGTTAAACGTTTTGCACCGAGCTTGTCAATAAAACAAACGAGGCTGGTCGTGTGTTGGCCACGCCTTCATTTCAGCAACAAACAAAACGAACAGCCGGCAGTGACGGGGGCGAACTCGTTTGCTGCCCTTGTCAATCACGCGACACAAATATGAACCGACTGTCGGACGGCCATTGGAGAGCGTTTTGCTAAATCTTTCGAGACTCGCGCCGTTTGCTGTTCACGGACATGAGAAGGACGGCACCAACCATTTCGTTCGCCTGCGCCGACCTTTCGGAAGCAGCTGCGGATCTTGAGTCGGTGTCACCAAAAACCGCTTCCCGACTAAAAAGCAGAGAAAATCAACATGACAAGCAGAAGTAAGCTTCGGGGATCGGTTTTCATGACAAATTTGAATTTGGCAGACAAGCTGGGCAAGACGCTTGTTCAAGCTTCCCTGTCGAAAACGGCAGCGAGCTGAAGGTCACCTGACCTCGAGTGACGATCAACATGGCCGCTTGTCAGTGTTTGTTTGCTAATTTGACGCAATTTGGCCAAAGTCCAATTTAGGTCCAAAGCTCTTCATTGCATGCCCTCCATTTTTTTCCAAGCAAATATGAAAGGAAAAAACATTTTTGACGAGGAAATAACGTGAGGTTGATTTATTCAAGAAAAGTAAAAGCCAAAGACAAACGAGCTGATCTGAACAAACAACCACAGAAAACAAACGTGAGCTGTGCAAATAAAAACATCAAGAGTGTGTGTGTGTGTGCGTGTTTAACTGGGAAAGTAGGCTGAAGGCACGGGAGCTTTGCTGCGTGGAGGCGGCAACTCTGACAAGGAAAGACAAAAATGGTGCGATAAACGTGTAATGTCGTTGGTTCCGATCTACGCGTGACGTCATCGTGCGGTCGGACGGCGTGCCGCGTTGCGATCGTGTGATGTCACCTCTGGGAACGAGAGCGTCGGCAAGACCGGAGACGGGGATGCTGTCGTCTCGCCTCTTAAAGTATCTGGCGTCCAGACCACCGGCACGCTCGCTCAAGCTGCGCACGAGAAACTCGTGTTTAAGGTCGGCATTCTTCTTGACAATTTGGAAGCGATCTCAACTCACGCGTGTTTGTGAACGGCGTCGGGCGGCGTGGCCACTTTGCTCGCGTGAGGATAAAAGTGCGCCTGCTAGGGGACAAAGAAAAAGACAACAGATGGCGTGCGCTGAGCCAAAGACGACGACGACGCTCTCTTACTCCAAGTGCCGCCGACATCTGCGCATTTTCCGACGGCTCCGGAAACTTCTCGTTCAGCTGCTTCTCGTTGAGCTGCTTGTTCAGCCAGCTGATCACTGACGACGACGGCGACACAACAAAGAGTCACGCGGCCGCACGCTGGAAACCAGATGGACGCGTCTCACCGTTTTCGTTGCTCTGCAACACTTCTTTGGTCTCAGACAGCTTCTGCACGCTCAACTCCAGTCGCACCTGCAGATTTGCAATCTGGCAAACGCGCACACGCAAAAAGCCACACAGAGACACTCGTGGGTAAAGACACCGAGCGAACCCACGTGCCCACGTCGCACGTGCGCGTCACCTGCTGGTCCTTGTCGTGGAGCTGCCGGCGAGCATCGCGCACTTCCTTGTGGGCTCGGTCCAGCTTGGTCGCGGTGTCGCGGACGACCTTCTCCTGCGCCACCAGCGCCACGTTCTTGTCTTTGTTCTTGTCCTGCTGAACTTGCAGCTCGCACCGAAATGTCCGGATGATGTCGTTGCCCTGGCTGTAGTTTGCCTTCCTGTTAAGGCATCATCTTGTATGGGTGAACGGTTGCTTGCGTGCGACATCGTTGATTACGTTGCTCCAATAATAAATCTGAAGAGTTGTATTCAGAGATTTGCGTGTGTAGCCTTGAAGATGAACAGTGTCTCTCTTTCCGTGATGCTGCTATGTCGTTGAGAAGTCGCTTTTTTACTATTCTGTCCTCAGTGTGTGTCTGAACACAAATTGACAGATAGCGAACAATCTTCAAGAGAAATGCAGAGGCTGGAGTAAAGTTGAACTGCTTTACTGTTGTCTTCAATCTCTTGAGTATAATTATTTTTGTAAAACTGAAATGATACAAAAACATATAGTACAATTATAGCATGTTATTCAAAATAACATAAGCATACACAAATGATTATATAAAGAGCTGTGCATAACTTGTAGACAATATAAGATGTACTCTATATCTTACTATAAAGTAACTGACACTCAGAATGCAAGCAATAAACTAAATGTATATAACATCAAATTCGCCACACAAGCGCAAGTGTTACATGAAAATGCTACTCACAAGCGATGCTTTTTTCAGGCACAAACAGCGAGTGGAAATCATGAGAACAGACCGTCGAATGGCTGTAACACGTAAAGCTAAGGCGGCAGTTCGTAGACTCTGCATGCACATTGAACCGGAGATGTCACGTGACTAAATGCGCCAATAAGAAGGCAAGTTAGAAATAGCAGGGAAAATAGTTAACCACGCCAAAGTGCCTGTAGAGGGAGACAAAGCAACATAAATACAGGTCAGCTATAACGAGTCATGACACAGATGGAGATGGTTTATTCGACACGTTGTAAAAGGTCACGTTGGTTGAAATCTCCTACAAAGGAGACTAGGTGAGGTTTATACAGAGTTACAAGCGGGACAAAATTTACTTAACAGGAACTGTCCTCACTTGAGGCCGAGGTCAGACCTGCTGACCAGCATGATGGTCACCAGCTAAACGGGGACACCTCAGGTGAGATTGGCCGTACCCGTGCATCAGATATTTCTGGCCCGTTGGGGTCGATGTTGCTGTGTCTTTCAGGTGGGGAAGGGGGAGACAGGCCTGGTCTATGTGGCCAGGGCGAGACGTGAATGGAGTGAGACTTCCGGCAGTGACCCATCCAATAATGTCGACATTACATAGATGTTCCAGTTGGCCGTCCACAAGGGCGTGCCCCTTCCGGTGGCAGACATCAGGCGAAATAGTCCATCAATGAAAAAATGCTAATCGGTCTAAGTAGAACACATTTTGTACATAATTCTGCACGACATCAGAAAAGGAAAATATGGGATTGGATTAAGGAGCGTGACTAAGAATTGTTGTACTTGCAGGTTTAGGAGGCCAAGAGAGATAAAAATATTAAAAAAGAGGAAGCAGCTAAAGCAGCCGACGCACGCGGCTCCCATTGGACCTGCTCCTTCCACTTCTGCTGCTTCTGGGCAAGGTTCGGGTGACGCAGCGCCACAGCAGACTGGCTGCTGTCCATAGCAGGCCGGTCAACGAGGTCGGGATTGCGGTAACAGAGGTACGGGTGGTTACAGACGGGGGTTGTGAGTGGGGTGTGCTCTTGCTGCGGGGTGTGGGGTCACTGGGTGATGAGCTGTCCATGCCGAGCCACTTTCTGGAATGTGCCATCCTCTGGTCCGGTGCCATATCTGTCACAAAGAGCTCCACCAGCGCAGGGGGCGCCACCGCTACCCACTCCCAACGCACTCTTGACACAAACCCGCTGGTACCCCATTCCATGACAGGGGGCCACGGAGCTTCAGCGTGCGAGGACTAGCAGGTCCCAGCATTCCGGGGACGGTGGATGGACAAGTTTTCGATGGTGCTGGATAATGGGGCGAGCTTTGAGCTCCTTCCGCAACTCCCAGTGAGCCATGTGGACTCTCAAGATTGCCTGAGTCACTGCCATTGACTGAACGAACACTGGAATTCGAGTGGCATTTCCGGATCGGACTGAACTTGACTGTGCATATCCTTCGGAGGGAGCATATGTCGTGCTCTCTTCCTTCCCAGTGGCTGAACTGAACTGAAACATTTGAGGGCAGCTCTGAAACCTGGTTCTCCATCCTCCCGCGGTGGGTATGCCCTGTTCCTGCTCTGGCCTGAGTGGTGTAGCAACCTCCACCCATTCAATTTACCAATTGACATATCACGTTGTGCATGTGATCACACGCATGATTTGGTTTATCAAAATGCATTCATCCAAATTTAGTCAGGAGTACCTCTTGCATTAGAATTATATATCTGTTATGTCTACCGGCGTTGCCTCGCACGCGTGCCTTGTCCCTGAGCAGCGGAAATGGTATGAATTGTTTACTTTCGCCGAGCCACAAATCACATTGAATATTGATGCGCGTCATCATACTAAAGATCTAGACCCCATAGTTGTTGAATACTCCGCGTCACTATCGGGAGATCATATTTCAGCAGCGACTACAAATTCTTCGGTTTTGGGAACATGACTAAATTTCAAAATTTCGAGAGAAGGGTCGCTCGGAAGAGGTAGTTCTGTGTGTGTCTCTGCTTGAGGAGTTGTGGGCCCAGGGCCCGACTGATTTGGGGCTCGGCTCCACAGCTCCGCGATTGTTTCTACTGTCTCTACCCCCTCCTCCAGTTGACAGAATCAGTGTGGGCACAGCCTGGAGGTGGATTGAGCCAATCGTGGGACAATAGGAGGTGAAGACTGCAGCGGTCTTGGAGCTGTCTATGTCTTGGAGAGCACCTATTCTTCCCGTAAAAAAAAAAAAAGGGGTTAATTCGGTATCTGCGTTATTATAGTTTAGGGATTTTTTATTTTAAGCATAAATGGTTACTATTTCACTTGGGTTGCATTAAAAAAAAAAAAAAAACTGTCAAAATTGGAGCGTTAGCTCGAGGCTTAATTTGTAATCTCTAAACACCGTTAGATATTTGAACTCAGTGAACTCAGCATCACTGGAGTCGGACATCACTCCGTACGTCTACTCGCCGTCCAATTGGAAACTAAAGGACAAAAGTAGTACCATTACTCACAGTTGCGCCCGGCCCCAGGCTTTGTGCTTGCCAATGGTGAGCTTAAAGGTTGACCGCCCGGACGGGCAGGTCAAGAGAGGGAATGCGAAGATGGCACGAATAGGATCAAAGTCGGACTCAAAAGTGTCTGAACAAAGACGACGACGTTGATGCAGGATGACAGAAGTGAGGGAGCGAAAGGAGAACGAGTGATGGTGTACTATTCCTGGAATGGAACGGTATGGTATGAAGCAGAGCGAGATGGTGGTAAGACGCTGACACAGACACAACAACTACTGCTAAATCTGAAATGTAAACAACCGACACAGGTGAACACTTGGGTGACAATCTTTAATTGGACACACCCGTGGAATGATGTGGTAATGGAAAAGAAAAAGCCTATTTTTGACACCCAAGTTGCAAAACAAAATTCACCGGCCTAAAGTTAAATGGGACTGGCCCTGGGATTGGAAATATCCAGGGGTCATGGTGTAATGAAAATGTGTCCTTGCCAGCAGGAATCCCTCTCGCTCGTGCTGATGTTTGGCTGTGGTGTGGAGAGAAAGTGCTGTACGATAGGCTTCCCACCAATGCCTCAGGTAAGTGCGCCCTGGTAACACTGATCATGCCAGTTAGTGTGACAGCCTTAGATCTGGCCAAAATGATATGGGAAGGCGTTGGACAACGGAGAAGAATCCCCTTCCTTAACAGGAAGAGAAGGGACATGCAAAAATGGTTGAATGCAGGAGATTCCACATATATAGATGCAATTGGAGTTCCAAGAGGGATCCCTGACGAATATAAATTGGTGGATCAAATTGCGGCAGGATGGGAGAGTCTTTTCCTGTTCGTTACAGTAAACAAAAATGTGGACCGGATTGATTATGTCCACTATGATGTCCAACGATTGGCGAACTTCACCACCTCGGCACTCCAGGCAGTGCATGAGCAATTGGCTGCCACGTCTCTTCTGGCATTCCAAAATAGAATAAGCTTAGATATGGTGTTGGCTGAAAGAGGGGGAGTGTGTGGTATTTTTGGGGATCAGTGTTGTACTCTGATTCCCAACAATACGTCTCCTGAGGGTCGCCTTACCAAGGCATTGGAGGGTCTGCGCACGCTAAGTAACAAAATGAAGGAGCACTCAGGTGTGGACACCAGTTGGTATTCTGACTGGTTGAACATCTTTGGTAAATATAAAAGCTTGATTGCGTCAGTACTGATTTCTGTTGCTGTGTTTGCCGCTATTATGGTGTTATGCGGATGTTGCTGTATTCCATGTATCAGAACATTAACTGTTATGACAATAGAACGCACATTGGGGCCACTCCCTACGGGTGGCCAGTACATGATGATCCCTCAAAAGGACCCCCAGGAGGCGGAGACAGCCGTGGCCGTCCGGGAGTCCAGGATGTGAGTATGGGAAGATGGCCTCAGGGACCTGAAGCCATGAGGAGGGAATGACATTTTCTACAGATTCTTATTCTTTTACTAATTGTTTGAGGAGTTTTAGTTTTATGGCAAGTTGTCTAGCTCGTGTGCAACAATAAAATAAGGTGTTCAAGTGATGACCTCAGGTGTCTGAGGTCATGAGAGGGATTAAAGGATAATGTAATCATGGCAGTCAATCTAAACAGAACAATGGGTAGACTGCTAGGAGCCACTTTTGTGATCCCGTCATGGAAGTCCATTGTTTCAGAGGGGTCTCGTTCACACCTCCTTTGTTGCAGCCTTGATCCAATCTTCCTGCATTCCTCTCCTGAGGGTCTTGTCATTAGCATGGTCCAAACTTCGGTTACACTTTAAGGATTTCATACATTTGACTGTTAAAGGAATATAAGAGTTTGATCTTAACATAGTTCATTAGATGTTGCTGCATCCAGTGTATGAAAATGTGATACTGTAAAATGCTGAGAGTGTGACTGGTGGAGCGAAACTGGTTGCGGGGGTTGTGCAAGAATGGAATGTTTTAGAAGCAGACTGTGCTGAGCGAGACGAGATGACTCCGGGAGCAGTGGATGAAGGAGCGGCCATCGGGGGATTGCACGCAGGAGGAGCCACGGGATTCGGCGGGAGAAGAAAGACCAATAAGAGCAAGCTAAAGTTAACTGCAGGATATACATAGCCAATAGAATCATGCCAGGATGCTTTTGTCCTTGTGTCATTTACATATTGTATAGTCACTACTGGGCAACTCGGAAAAAGTTCAGTTCGGTTCGGTTGGTGCAAGAGAGGGGTAGAGTTGTATTGAGAGGGATCCGAGACCCAGGCGAATATGTAGGCTGTGTATTGGGAATAAATCCACTCGTGCGTGAAAATGCCGGCTTCCTGATACCTTTCTATTGCAGAACGAGCGCGCATATTGTTGGATGAGTGAGAGTTGGGTAAAGTCGCAAATTGGAGTCAGATTACTAATTTGAGTTTACATTGGTTTAAGATTAAATTCTAACATTGATTTAAAGCTAAATTCCAACAATATCGATATTTAATATAACGTTATGAGTGTTCCATATATGACCTATTGGAATGACACATGGGGAAGGCCTGCAAAACATATAGTTAGTCAATTTTTACTTTACAAAAAAGGGCCATAAAATAATTGGGAGAAAGCAATATAGAGAACCAACAAATCCACTATTTTTGCAATTAAAATGAATAGCATTTCATGAATTAACAGATTCTGTTCTTCAATTTATGCTCAAATATGTCATGATCCGCGTCGGGCATGACAGGGTTTTTTGTTATTGTTTTTGTGTGCATGCGGTTTTGTTATTGTTTTGCTTGCTTTCGGGGCGTTTCCCCCTCAGCACTCGTCCTCACCAGTCACGCACCTGCTCATCGTTAACCATCACACACCTGATCCCCATCTGCTCCCCTGATTACCGGACTATTTAAGCTTCCCATGCCATCAATCCAGTGTCGGATCATTATCCCGCTTGCTCCCTGTTGCTTCACCTTGTGGACTGTCACGGCCGCTCCCTGCTCTCGTTCTCGCTCATGATCCCTAGAATTTGCCACTGTCCTTGTTCCTTGTTTACGCTCCCGCTCTCGTCCCCCCGTATTTGTCACTGCCTTTGTTCCTCGGTTTTTGGTTCTGTTTGTCCACGCCACGTTGTTTGTCCTCGTTTGATTAATTTAATAAATTTGTTGAGGTTCAGCGAACCGAGTGGAAAGATGACTGGACCCAAACGCAAGCGTGGAGGGTGGAAGAGGGTTTATTGAGAAGATCGGAAGAGGAGCAGCTGGATCGGAAGCCAAAGAAGGAAGGCTGGAGGCGGAGCGGCGAGGCAGGTCAGGTGCGCTTGAAGCCGCGGAGCGGAGCTCGCCAGCGGGGGGGGAGCGGGAGCGACGAGCGGGGAACAGACCAGCGCTGTAGCGGGAGGAGCGCAGGCGGGATGATCGGCGAGGTGGAGAGGAAACCGGCGAGGAGACGGAGGCGGTGGTCAGCAAGCAGGCGGCGTGAGGACGGCCAAGCAGCGGGCGGCGGCCAGGCGCTCGACGGCTGGCAACGGAGGATCGGGCTCGGACGGGCACCGGACGGCTGGAGGGAGAACGAGGACAGGCAGGGGTTAGCGCAGAGAACATGTCACGGAAAAACCAGGCAAGTGCGAGGCGTTCGGAGACGTGAGCCAGGTACCACGGTTGGGAACGGGATAATCCGGCGTCTGGCTCCTGGCAGCGCTGAGCTTTAAACCCCGCGGTGATTGTTGTTGATGAGCTGCAGGTGCGCAGGAGCCGACGCCCTCTCCAGCCGGAGGCGTGCCTGGCGGAAGACTGCCGGAGATCTGAAAATAGAGAAGCTTGCCAGGCCCCCCCCATAACCGAACCCCCACAGTACCCCCCCCTCAACGGACGCCTCCTGGCGTCCTGCCAGGCTTGTCTGGGTGTCGGGCATAAAACTCCCGGATCGGGGAGTCATTCAGAAAGAGTTTGCGCGGAATCCATGATCGTTCCTCCGGACCATAACCTTCCCAGTCGACGAGGTACTGGAAACCTCTCCCCCGACGCCTCACGTCCAATACTTGAGACACTGTAAAGGCTGGGTGGTCGTCTATCATCAGGGGGGGTGGAGGGGCGATGGTCGGAGGGCTCAGAGGGCTGGAGGACACTGGCTTAAGGAGAGAGACGTGGAAGGTAGGGTGGATCTTAAGGGAATCGGGAAGTTTGAGCCTGATGGAACAGGGGTTGATAATCTTGGTGATGGGGAAGGGACCAATGTAACGCGGAGAGAGCTTACGTGACTCCGTCCGGAGGGGGAGGTCGCGAGAAGATAGCCAGACCAGTTGGCCGGGCTTGTAGTCTGGGGCCGGGGTACGATGACGGTCGGCCAGGAGTTTGTTTCGTTGCGCCGAGCGAGTGAGGGAAGCCTTTACCTCCGCCCAGACTCCCTTGACCCGACGGATGTGCTCCTGAACGGAGGGGACCGCCACCGCGTGCTCCTGTTCTGAGAAGAGGGGAGGTTGGTAGCCGAGACAAGCCATAAAAGGGGACATACCTGTGGGAGCGCAGGAGAGAGAGTTGTGGGCGTACTCGATCCATGGGAGGACCTCGCTCCAGGATACCGGGTTCCGGGCCACCACGCACCGCAGCGCCGCCTCCAGGTCTTGATTGGCCCGCTCGGTCTGCCCGTTGGTTTGGGGATGGTACCCGGAGGAGAGGCTGGCCGTAGCACCCACCGCCTTGCAAAACTCCTTCCAGACTTGGGAGGAGAACTGGGGCCCTCGGTCGGAGACAATGTCAAGAGGGATGCCGTGGAGCCGGAAAACGTGCTGGGTTAGGAGCTTGGCCGTTTCCAGGGCGGTGGGTAATTTGGGAAGGGGGACATAGTGGACACCTTTGGAAAAGCGGTCGATGATGGTGAGTATTACCGTGTGTCCGTTAGAGGGGGGGAGACCCGTGACAAAGTCTACGGCGATGTGGGACCAGGGGCGGCTAGGGATAGGCAGGGGACGGAGGAGACCCGCCGGGGCCGAATGCGAGGCCTTCCCTCGGGCACACTCCGCGCAAGCCAGCACGAATTCCCGTGTGTCCTTGGCCATGCTGGGCCACCAGAAGTGCTCCCGGAGGAAACGGAGGGTGCGAGTGACGCCCGGGTGGCAGGTGAGCGATGAGGAGTGCCCCCACTGGAGCACCTGGGATCGAACGGCGTCGGGGACGAAAAGGAGATCCGAGGGCTCCGTTCGGGGATCGGGTTGGGACTGCTGGGCCTCCCGCACTGTGCGCTCGATCTCCCAGGAGGCTGCTCCCAGGAGGCAAGAGGAGGGCAGGATGGTCTCTGTGGTCTCCGGACCGGCGGGAGGAGCGAACATCCGGGATAGGGCGTCTGCCTTGCCGTTGTTGGACCCGGGCCGGAAGGACAGGGAAAAATTGAACCGGCTCAAGAAGAGATGCCATCGAGCTTGGTGGGGGTTCATCCGCTTGGCTGACTGCAGGTAGGCCAAGTTTTTGTGGTCGGTCCAGACGAGGAAAGGGACGGGGGTGCCCTCCAGCCAATGCCGCCATTCTTGGAGAGCCCAAACAACGGCCAACAGTTCTCGGTTGCCGACGTCATAATTTCTCTCCGCAGGGGACAGGCGTCGGGAGAAAAAGGCGCAGGGATGTGTCTTCTGTGTGTCGGGGTTCCGCTGGGAGAGGACAGCTCCCGCCCCGGTGTCGGAGGCGTCCACCTCCACGATGAACTGCAGCGAGGGATCGGGATGTCTAAGAACTGGGGCACTTGTGAAGGCTTCTTTAAGGTGTCCAAAAGCCTGAGCAGCTGCCGGGGTCCACTGGAAGGGGATGACAGTGGAGGTGAGTGCGGTGAGTGGGCTAGCGACCTTGCTGTAGTTGCGGATGAAACGTCGGTAAAAGTTGGCGAAGCCCAGGAAACGTTGGAGTTCCTTACGGGTGGTGGGAGTGGGCCACTCCACCACCGCCTGGATCTTGGCGGGGTCCGGCTGGAGTTGGCCCCGGGCGATGATATAACCCAGGAAATGGACCGAGGGTAAGTGGAACTCGCACTTTTCCGGCTTGACAAACAGGCGGTTCTCCAGGAGGCGCTGGAGAACCAAGCGAACGTGGCGGCGGTGGTCTTCGAGGGATCGAGAGAAAATGAGGATATCGTCCAAATAAATGAAGATGAAGCGGTTGAGCATGTCCCGGAGGACGTCGGTCATCAAGGCTTGGAAGACCGCCGGGGCGTTGGTGAGGCCGAAAGGCATCACAAGGTATTCGAAATGGCCGAGAGGGGTGTTGAAGGCAGTCTTCCACTCGTCGCCCTCCCGGATGCGAACCAGATGATAAGCGTTCCTGAGGTCCAATTTGGAGAAGACCTGGGCTTCGCAGAGGGGCTCGAACGAGGGGTCTATGAGGGGTAACGAGGTCTTGTTCTTGATGGTTATGCCATTCAGGGCCTTGAAGTCGATACAGGGGCGTAGTGTGGAGTCCTTCTTTTTGACGAAGAAGAAACCCGCCCCCAGGGGTGAGGAGGAGGGCCGAATGAGACCGGCAGCCAGGGAGTCGCGGATGTAGGTCTCTAAGGCCTCCCTCTCAGGTCGGGAGATGTTGTACAGCCTGCAGCTGGGGAGAGGAGCCCCGGGGAGGAGATCAATGGCGCAGTCATAGGGCCGATGGGGAGGAAGGGTGCGGGCGAGGTCCTTACAGAAAACCTGGGCCAAGTCATGGTATTCGGAGGGCACGGCCGCCAGGTCTGGTGGAGCCGTGGCCGGAGGGGAGGATCGGGGAACCGGGTCGGCGGATAGCAGACACTGCGAGTGGCAAAGCTCGCTCCACCCCGTGATGGAGCATCTCCTCCAGTCGATGGAGGGGTTGTGCAACTGGAGCCAAGGGAAGCCCAGAACCAGGGGGACTTGTGGCGAATGGATGAGGAGGAGTTGGATGGTCTCCCGGTGGTTACCGGAGACGATGAGGGTAAGGGGCCCGGTCTGTTGGAAGACCTGGGAGATGAGGCGCCCGTCTAGAGCCACCACTCGCCGCGGGGAAGAGAGAGGCTCCAGGGGAACTCCTAGTCGACGAGCCAGAGCCAGGTCCATGAAATTACCGTCCGCCCCGGAGTCTACCAGAACGGTAACTGAGAGGGACTGGCGTTGCCACAGGATACGAGCGGGGAGGGACATGCGGGACGAGGAGCTCGTGGGTGATAAGATATGGCTCGCCGCAAGGCTCCTGATCAACGGCGAGCCCCCTCTTTTAGCTTCACCGGGCAGTCGGCGATGTAGTGGCCGGGGTTGCCACAATAAAGGCACAGCTGGCTTGAGAGGCGCCTCTGGCGCTCCTGGGGGTCCAAACGGGTCCTTCCCAGTTGCATTGGCTCCTCCTGGGTGTTGGGAGGTGATACCGGGACCCGCGGGGCGGCGACGGCGAGGGGCGCGGGGGGCGCGCTATTAGTCTGGGCGGCCTCCGCGCGCGATCGGCCTGACGCTCCCGCAGCCGGTTGTCAATCTTAACAGCGAGGGCGATGAGTTCCTCCAGGGAGGTGGTCTCGTCACGGACGGCCAGTTCGTCTTTGAGCTGGTCCGTCAGACCATCGACAAAAACTCCCCGGAGCGCGGGCTCGTTCCACCCGCACTCGTGAGCGAGGATACGAAACTCCACCGAAAAATCGGCGGCGGACCGGGGACCCTGCCGAAGCGCGAGCAGCCGGCGGGTTGCCTCGCGCCCTCTGACAGGATGATCAAAAACCCGCCGCAATTCTTGGCAAAAATCATGGTAGGAGGCCATCGCCGGCGCCGATGCCTCCCACAGGGCGGTAGCCCATCTTGCTGCACGGCCGCGGAGCAGATTGACCATGTAGGCAATCCGTGCGCGATCGGTCGGGTAACTCTGGGGCTGCAGGTCGAAAACCAGTGAGGTGCTCAATATAAAGTGGCTACAAGAGCCCAAGTCGCCGGAGAACGGCTCCGGTGTGGGCACATGAGGTTCCCTGCCGCTCGGCGAGGGCATCGCGGGAGGAGGAGGGACCGGGGGGGTGGTCTCTGGGAGGCCGGGAGCAGGAGAGAGTGAGCTCACCTGCTTGGAGAGGAGCGCGAGTTGGAGGTTGAGAGTCTGGACGGAGGCCATAAGCTCCTGCATTATCCTCTCGTGACGATCCAGTTGTCTATCTTGGTGGGAGAAAGCTTCCTGGAGGGGATCCGCGCTCGCTGGGTCCATGGTGATGGCCGGATTATTCTGTTGAGGTTCAGCGAACCGAGTGGAAAGATGACTGGACCCAAACGCAAGCGTGGAGGGTGGAAGAGGGTTTATTGAGAAGATCGGAAGAGGAGCAGCTGGCTCGGAAGCCAAAGAAGGAAGGCTGGAGGCAGAGCGGCGAGGCAGGTCAGGTGCGCTTGAAGCCGCGGAGCGGAGCTCGCCAGCGGGGGGGGAGCGGGAGCGACGAGCGGGGAACAGACCAGCGCTGTAGCGGGAGGAGCGCAGGCGGGATGATCGGCGAGGTGGAGAGGAAACCGGCGAGGAGGCGGAGGCGGTGGTCAGCAAGCAGGCGGCGTGAGGACGGCCAAGCAGCGGGCGGCGGCCAGGCGCTCGACGGCTGGCAACGGAGGATCGGGCTCGGACGGGCACCGGACGGCTGGAGGGAGAACGAGGACAGGCAGGGGTTAGCGCAGAGAACATGTCACGGAAAAACCAGGCAAGTGCGAGGCGATCGGAGACGTGAGCCAGGTACCACGGTTGGGAACGGGATAATCCGGCGTCTGGCTCCTGGCAGCGCTGAGCTTTAAACCCCGCGGTGATTGTTGTTGATGAGCTGCAGGTGCGCAGGAGCCGACGCCCTCTCCAGCCGGAGGCGTGCCGGGCGGAAGACTGCCGGAGATCTGAAAATAGAGAAGCTTGCCAGGCCCCCCCCATAACCGAACCCCCACAAAATTCCCCTTAAAGTTACCCTTATGCCTGGCTTCCCCGCATTCTTGGGTCCACCCCCCTCCTCGCCGACCGGCGAGCATGACAGAATGATCCGACCAACTACGGACCCAGCGGGAAGCTCTCGGCGACGTCATCGTCGTCGCCGCTCGGACAACCGCCCTCATCAGCCTGCCGACCAGCCCCGTGCCTCGTTTGTTTCTTCCCCCACGTATCACGGTAACGACGACGACTACCCACCTGTCATACCCCCTCACCTTTTTATTGATTCTGATTACGAAGACGATTTTGAGCACCAAGCCTTTTCACCCCCTCACGATTCAAGTAAGTCCGGTTACGAGTATGATTTTGAGCACCATGCCCCTCACATTTTTGTCGATTCAGATCACGAATATGATTTCGAATATATTTCCGCTCTCCTAGACGCTCAGCGCAACGCAGTCTTATTTAGGAACCGTCACCTTCCTCCCCCCAACCATTTCCGTCACCTTCGTCATTTGCGCTCTTTGAGACCACCTCCCACGTTACCTCGCGTCGTTCACCTCGCCCCAAATCACGAAAGTCACGGTCACGTCGCACTCCTCGTCCCCCATCGGTTTCAGCACCTGGTCACGTCCCCCTTGCGACTCATAGCTCACGTCCACCAGCACCCATAGTCTCGGCCCCTCATGTCTCCCGTTCCCCTGACTCCCTATGGCGGCAGGCTGATGGGGGTCAGGCCCTCCGTCTCGGCTGCGCCCGGCTCGACTGCTGCGCTCGGCCCGCAGCCGCCTCCACGTCAGCGGCTGCAATCCATGTCGCCTCCAGTTCCTGTGCCTCGTCAGCGGCTGAGCCCCGTTTCGCTTCCGCGTCAGCTGCACAGACCATCCCGCCTCCTCGCCAGCTGCAGCGTCCCGTCCCGGCTCCTCGCCAGCTGCAGCGTCCCGTCCCGGCTCCTCGCCAGCTGCAGAGCCCCGTCCCGGCTCCCCGCCAGCTGCTGAGCCCCGTCCCGGCTCCCCGCCAGCTGCTGAGTCCCGTTCCGGCTCCTCGCCAGCTGCTGAGCCCCGTTCCGGCTCCCCGCCAGCTGCTGAGCCCCGTCCCGGCTCCCCGCCAGCTGCTGAGCCCCGTCCCGGCTCCCCGCCAGCTGCTGAGCCCCGTCCCGGCTCCCCGCCAGCTGCTGAGCCCCGTCCCAGCTCCTCGCCAGCTGCTGAGCCCCGTCCCGGCTCCCCGCCAGCTGCTGAGTCCCGTTCCGGCTCCTCGCTAGCTGCTGAGCCCCGTTCCGGCGCTTCAAGTCCCTGTTCCGGCGACGCATGTCCCGCGTCCGCCCCAAGTCCACGTTCCGGCGGAGCACGCCCTGCGTCCGCCCCAAGTCCACGTTCAGGTGGAGCAGACCCTGCGTCCGCCCCAAGTCCACGTTCAGGCGCAGCAGACTCTGCGTCCGTCCCAAGTCCTTGTTCAGGCGGAGCACTCCCTGCGTCCGTCCCAAGTTCACGTCCCGGCGGAGCACGTCCTGCGTCCGCCCCAAGTTCACGTTCCGGCGGAGCACGCCCTGCGTCCGCCTCAAGCTCTTGTCCCGGCGGAGCACGCCCTGCGTCCGCCCCAAGTTCACGTTCCGGTGGAGCACGCCCTGCGTCCGCTCCAAGTTCACGTCCCGGCGGAGCACGTCCCGCGTCCGTCCCAAGTTCACGTTCCGGCGGCGCACGCCCTGCGTCCGCCTCAAGCTCTTGTCCCAGCGGAATACGCCCTGCGTCCGCCCCAAGTTCACGTTCCGGCGGAGCACGCCCGACGTCCGCCCCAAGTTCACGTTCCGGCGGAGCACGCCCTGCGTCCGCCTCAAGCTCACGTCCCGGCGGAGCACTTCCTGCGCCCGCCTCAAGTCCATGTTCAGGCGGAGCACGTCCGGCGTCCGTCTCAAGCTCATGTCCCGGCGGAGCACGTCCTGCGCCCGCCTCAAGTCCATGTTCAGGCGGGGCATGTCCTGCGTCCGTCCCAAGTCCCCGTTCCAGCGGAGCACACCCTGTGTCCGCCTCAAGTCCACGACCCGACGGCGCACGCCCTGCGCCCGTCCCAAGTTCCTGCCTCGGCGGTGGACGACGACACGCCGCCGTTTCTCGCCTCTTCCTCGGCGGTGCTCGACGACCCGCCGCCGCTCCAAGTCACTGTCTCGGCGGCGCCCGATGAGCCGCCGCCGCTTCTCGTCTCTGCCTCGGCGGCGTTCGACAACCCGCCGTCGCTCCCGGTTCCTGCCTCGGTGGTGGACAATGCCCAGCCGCCACCTGCCGTCTCTGCATCAGCAGCACCCGAGGAAACGCTGCCGCTCCACGTTCCTGACTCGGCGGGGTTCGACGACCAGCTGCCGCTCCGCGTTCCTGTCTCGGCGGGGCTCGAGGACCAGCCGCCGCTCCACGTTCCTGTCTCGGCGGGGCTCGAGGACCAGCCGCCGCTCCACGTTCCTGTCTCGGCGGGGCTCGAGGACCAGCCGCCGCTCCACGTTCCTGTCTCGGCGGGGCTCGAGGACCAGCCGCCGCTCCACGTTCCTGTCTCGGCGGGGCTCGAGGACCAGCCGCCGCTCCATGTTCCTGTCTCGGCGGGGTTCGACGACCAGCCGCCGCTCCACGTTCCTGTCTCGGGTGCGCCCGGACGTCCGCCTGAATGGCCACGGGTGGACTTATTGATCGGGCCTCCCGGACGTCCGCCTGAATGGCCCCGACGGGACTCGCTGGTCTGGCCTCCCGGACATCCGCCAGACTGGCCTAGTTCGCGGGCCTTGGTCCCACCTCCCGACCCCTTCCGCCCACCCTCGTTCTTGGACAATTTTGGGGTTTTTTTGGGGGGGTTTTGCTCCGTGTTTGTTTTTTGGGGCGTCTGGGATCCGTCCCTTAAGGTGGGGGTACTGTCATGATCCGCGTCGGGCATGACAGGGTTTTTTGTTATTGTTTTTGTGTGCATGCGGTTTTGTAATTGTTTTGCTTGCTTTCGGGGCGTTTCCCCCTCAGCACTCGTCCTCACCAGTCACGCACCTGCTCATCGTTACCCATCACACACCTGATCCCCATCTGCTCCCCTGATTACCGGACTATTTAAGCTTCCCATGCCATCAACCCAGTGTCGGATCATTATCCCGCTTGCTCCCTGTTGCTTCACCTTGTGGACTGTCACGGCCGCTCCCTGCTCTCGTTCTCGTTCTCGCTCATGCTCACGATCCCTAGAATTTGCCACTGTCCTTGTTCCTTGTTTACGCTCCCGCTCTCGTCCCCCCGTATTTGTCACTGCCTTTGTTCCTCGGTTTTTGGTTCTGTTTGTCCACGCCACGTTGTTTGTCCTCGTCTGATTAATTTAATAAATTCCCCTTAAAGTTACCCTTATGCCTGGCTTCCCCGCATTCTTGGGTCCACCCCCCTCCTCGCCGACCGGCGAGCATGACAAAATACACAACAAACGATGCAAATCATTAGTTAAGCCACTTTGAAAAGCTGATACCCTGAGTCGGAATTTGATCCTTGCATGCCTGACATGTTGCAGAAGACTAACATGTTGGAAAATATGTCTATTTTTAATGTTATTATAGAGGAATTTCTCTCATGCGTTTAACCGCTCTTGTGTCCCTCTTGTGTTGTTCCAGTTTTGTGATATTGATTGAGCTCACTTTGCTTGTGGCTTGGTGCTCGGCTCGGCTGGTTAGCACGTCGCTGCGACTATCCAGAGCGGAGTCGTTTTAAGAATACTGTTCTGAATATTACAGTTTGAAAAGTTTAAGACTACTTATTTTGAGACTATTGTCATTGATATGGGCCTACTATTATTTTAGTAGTTTTCTAAATCTGGTCACGTAAAATGTTCCTGTTCTATTGGCAGATAATATTATTTATTTTACATGTGATTTTTTAGAGTTAATATTTTTTCCCTTAATAATTCCAGACAAATAGGAGGGGAAAACACTGAGGCCCTGAGTGGCCCGCGGCCCCTATTTTTGTTTCCATACAACCCATCCCTTCACAGCCCAGTTTCTCTGTTCCTGACACTCCTCTCCTTGTTTCACTGAGTGTGTGTGCGTGTGTGTGCATGCATGTGCGCGCGCATGCGCGTGTGTGTCTGTGTTCCCTTTGGCTGATAAACATAGCTGGTAGTTTGGTCTACTATAGTTTTGTTTACTTTCCTTGCTGCCTACTCTCTGTAGGTTATTGTTAATTTGATTCTTCTTATTATGTTGCATGAAGTAAATTTTTTAGGGATCCATTGGCAAAAATAAAGGTCAATAAAGGAATTTGTGTTCCCCATAAGAAAATATGAGCCTTCATTGGGTCAAAGTGACGTCATACTGCAGGTTCCTTGCAAGATTGATGTGTCACCCGCTGTTAAGGACTTTTTAGTGACATAAGCACTGGCCACTTATATAGCTCCTGATAAGACCTGTTAAATTTGTAGAATAAATTAGTCCTATAGAAAATTAACGTCTTTGCTCGGAGGCGTGTATCTAAACATCAACTCAAAGCATTAAGACCCTTTTCGATTTCCCTGCCCCTAACTCTCTCATGTTCTCTCTCTCACTCTCTCTCTTTTTCTCTCACTCTTTGTGTGTGCGGGCGAGTTGGGATTTAAAACTTTTTTTGGGACATAAAGAATATACAACTTAATTGATATAGCGCATTTCAATTTCCATATCAGGTAATAAAGTAATTAATAGATAAGATAAATATAAATTAGCATGGAATTAGAACACAAACTAAAACACTAAAACATACAAGAGACACCTGAAGAACAGCAAAACAGCGCCAGTCTTACTAAAATTTTAAGTTTTAAGCAAAGGGATTATGGTTTAGGGATAGGTTTTAATTGAAATATTCTAGGATCATGTTGAAAGAAAATCCTTATAAAGGATAATGTAAATGGCAGTCAACCTGAAACAGAACAAAGGGTGGACTGCTAGGAGCCACTTTTGTGATCCTGGCATGGAAGTCCATTGTTTCAGAGGGGTCTCGTTCACACCTCCTGTGGTGCAGCTGTGATCCAATCTTCCTGCATTCCTCTCCTGAGTGTCTGGTCATTAGCATGGTCTAAACTTCGGTTACACTTAAAGGATTTCATACTTTTGACTATTAAAGGAATATAAGAGTTTGAGCTTAACATAGTTCATTAGATGTTGGTGCATCCAATGTATGAAAATGTGATATTGTAAAATGCTGAGAGTGTGACTGGTGGAGCGAAACTGGTTGCGGGGGTTGTGCAGGAATGGAATGTTTTAGAAGCAGATGGTGCTGAGCGAGACGAGATGACTCCGGGAGCATTGGCTGAAGGAGCGGCCAACGGGGGATCGCACGCAGGAGGAGCCACGGGATTCGGCGGGAGGAGAAAGACCAATGAGAGCGAGCTAAAGTTAACTGCAATACACATAGCCAATAGAATCATGCCAGGATGCCTTTGTCTGTGCCATTTGCATGTTGTATAGTATGAATCATTACTGGGCAACTCGGAGGTAGAACACATTCGCTGGTGGCAAGAGAGGTGTAGAGTTGTATTGAGAGGGATCCGAGACCCAGGTGCCATGTAGAAAATCTGTATTGGGAATAAATCCACTTTGTGCGTGAAAATGCCGGCTTCCTGATACCTTTCTATTGCAGAACGAGCACGCATATTGTTGGATGAGTGAGAGTTGGGTAAGGTCGCAAATTGGAGTCAGATTACTTATTTGAGTTTACATTGGGTTAAAGTTAAATTCTAACATTGATATAAAGATAAATTCCAACAATTTATGGTGACGCCGACGGGATGCATGAGAGGTAATAGAAGTCTGGGACTACAAAGAGAGTCTGGGACTCTAAGAAAAGAAAAGAAGTCTGGGACTTCAAGAGTCTGGGGCTCAAAGGAAGCCTGGGGCTTCAGGAAAAACCACAAGAGTCTGGGACTCGGGCCTGGGGCCCACGTCCACACCAGGTGACGACCTGATAAAGAATAAAGGAGCCGCACATCCGACCGGCCTTCCTCTTGGGCCCACAGTGACATAAGGTAAGCAGATCCTTTTCAAATTCTGCATATTGGCAACGCTAAATTATAAGAGGAAGGCGGAGTGGAACGGCGTTAAAATATATAAATAAATAAATAAATATATAAATAAATAAGTGTAAAAGTGTGGACGATAGTAGAGTAAAATCTGGGATTTACCTACTAGAATAGTTTGGAACTATTCGTGGTTAAGATACGATATGGTTAAATAAATAAATAAATATATAAATAAATAAGTGTAAAAGTGTGGACGATAGTAGAGTAAAATCTGGGATTTACCTACTAGAATAGTTTGGAACTATTCGTGGTTAAGATACGATATGGTTAAATAAATATATAAATAAATATGTGTAAAAGTGTGGACGATAGTAGAGTAAAATCTGGGATTTACCTACTAGAATAGTTTGGAACTATTCGTGGTTAAGATACGATTTAAAATATCAGAGTGGAAGCGGTGTGAATGTGAAGGCTAAAATTGTTCTGCGTAAGAAGTGTGTTTGGGACACGCACGAGTGGATTTTGATTTCAAGATGGCGAAGGAGAGGAAGTGTGATAGTGGTCTCGGGTCCCGGGTGTGGCACGGAGATTAAGGATAAATTCATAAAATTGAAACATAAAAAAGAGAAGAAAAACATGAAGTAGGGATGAAATAAGAAAAGAGAAAGAAAGAAAGCTAGAGAAAAGAGAAGAAATGGTGTCAGTGTAGAGATTGGAAGTTCAATAAGAAAAGAGAAAGGAACAATTAATGTTCCATTGAAAGGAGGATGATGAAACAGGCAGTATTGAAGAAGGTGTGACTTGAACAAATGAAAAGGATAAGAATTAGGGTCTGCTGTAAGGAGGAATTGAAGAAATAAATATTTTATGTTTCATACTTTAGTTGATGGTCTTTCTATTAAGGTAACTGTAATTAGTAACTGGAATGAAATGCACAGATGGAAATGACACAAAGAAAAAAGATTGGTGTTATGAAATCATAATTGAATGAAGCTTTTGAGAGCATGAGAAACCTTTGCAAGAGCATAGGTGGTTCCTGACTTTGTAGTTTGTGATTTGATACCTTGATTGTTTGAGTGGCTTTGGTAAGGCTACAGTGAATTTGGAAAATTAAAGGAAAAAATAAGAGTGAGAAAGATTTTACAGAAGGCAATGAGTAGAGGTGTAATCGTAAAATCATGAGTGTGCTGTAACAAAGAGTTCACAGCCCTTTGAAGTTAGATGCTCGTTCCCAAGTAGGAGGAGGAAGTCAGAGAAAGAGGATGAAGTGATTGAAAAAGTGGAAGAAAAGACGGAATGTCTGAGAGGCATTTATCCACAGTTGCCAGACTAGCAACAGTATGTGTTTGAGCCGCCGCCCGTTCCGACGGCGCAATTAATGGCCCCGTAGTCACCTTGGGGGGGCAGAATGGTTTGAGATGCAAAAGATAACGATTCACGGATGGCACCAGCGACCATACAATTGATCGAACAGGCTGTGAATAATGAGAGAGAGGGTGCGCGGAGAACAGCAGGGGAGTGTGGAGACGCCCGTGCTGGCCCCGGGGGGGAGCACCAGCAGGAACATGTAAACATTTCAGACACAAGAGGAAAAACAGGCATCAATGGCAGTCGTTAACTGATTGAAAAGGAAGATATGCCTTTTGGTGCTCTCAAAAGAAGGTCACAGTCCTTTTGTTTCAGAGGTGTGTCTCGGCACCCCCCCTCGATGTTGCAGACGTTGATCTAATCTTCAGGCATCTGCCTCTCCTTGAGGTGTGGAGCAATTTTTTTGCAGTGCTAGTGTAGTAAGGTACGGGATAAAATATATGTATTCAACCTAACAATAAATGCAAATTAGCAGGGAATTAGAACACAAGTTAAACACTGAAACATGCAGGGGATGCCTGAGGAACAGCAGGGCGGCGACAATCTTATTAAAATTTAAATTTTTAAGCAAAGGGATTATGGTTTTGGGATAAGTTTTAAGTGAAGTATTCTATGAACATGTTGAAAGAAAATCTTTGGAAAGGGGAATATCTAGCCATTGGAGATTGGTTTACCAAATATAAAGTTGGACTAAATAGTTTTGTAGATGATTTATTAACTGATGTGTATTAAATGTGACAAAGGTGGAAGACAGATGTTTTTTTGACTGTACGACGCGAACGCTGACAGGACAATTTTAGAGGACATGACATCATTCCATAAATACCAGACTGCTAACATTCGCATCTATGAGCTGTTTGATGTCACAGGTGCAGTTTCGTCAGCTACGTCCAGGAGAGGAGAAACAACTTCACGGGGAGTGAATGGGAAAATCCAGAGACCCACAGTTGTAAATTTTGGCATACGCTGGCTAAATTAAGGCAAAATTATGGATCTGCCAGCACAAATCTCAGTGAAATCAAGGCGGACGCGCCAAGGGAGGGGTCTCTGTGTGGAATTGGAAAGTATCGTTTGGTGAATGAAAGTGTGAAAGAAAAAGTGTTTGGATGCATATGTGGTTTGAGTGAATGTTTAAGGGACGGGCCTCAGGACAGAAAATTGTTTGAGGTCACCGGCAAGCCCTTACAGTACTTAGGATGCGATGGGTGGACAGGCCTGATCACCCTGAATCCCTATTGCACTCCCAAGTATTGATTTTCAAAGTGTTATTGGAGTAATTAAATTCAAACATCAAGTGAATGGTTGATTGACGTTATTACACAAAATTTATGCAAAACTGAAAGTTTTGGAAGGAAGATAATTTACCCCTTCTCATTCTCACTGGCAAGTGCCACTCGTCCAGTTCTGTCCACAGGTTTGAGGTGACATGTGACCGGTGTGACCAGAAGGCCGGAGAACGCTTCAAATAGCGCCTCATCACGCCCATCCCGGAGGTTCTCCTCAACAAGGAGGGAGATATAAGATATATTCACATTGGATGCGCGACTAGATAACACACACCCAGTCCAGGATAGGGCAAAATTTTCTTGGATTGTTCAGACTTTTCCATGTAATACAGCACCACAGCAGTGATATTTGAAGTTAATGTCGAATTAGTCGCACTGTTTTTATGGAAAATTACTCACTTAACGCAAGGGTAAGTTGTTGTAGAGGAGATATTTCAGACAAAAATGACCCTGAAGTGGTCACAAGCACGTGTCTCATGTTGGATGTATGAAATTTTATTCTGATATTTTCCATTGTAACGTATTTCATTGTATTTAGGACTAAGACATTGTAAAACACTGTTTGGAAGAACTTAGAGAATACCTCAAATTTAAGAACAAATGGGAAATAGATGTTGAAGCAACTTTAGTTGACCATATGTGAAAAGTGTTAGGAAAACAAAAGACAGGCGCAAATTTAGAGTGACAAGGATCTTTCTGTCTCCCAGCAGGGGCACTAAATTAGTGGAGCCAGGATACTGGGTGCTTGTAAGAAGTTTGAAGATAAGACATTTGTAATTACCCAAGGGGGAAGGAGGCGTTAGTAACAGCTCTCACAGCTGTAAAGATAGCAGAAAGGTCAACATTGGTTTATTCGACACGTTGTAAAGAGGTCACGTTGGTTGAAATCTCCTACAAAGGAGACACCAGACTAAGAGGTTTATACAAGCGGTACAAAATTTATTTAAGAGGAACTGTCCTCACTTGAGGCCGAGGCCAGATCTGCTGACCAGCATGATGGTCACCAGCTAAATGGGGACACCTCAGGTGAGATTGGCCGTGCCGTGCATCAGATATTTCTGGCCCGTTGGGGTCGATGTTGCTGTGTCTTTCAGGTGGGGAAGGGGGAGACAGGCCTGGTCTATGTGGCCAGGGCGAGACGTGAATGGAGTGAGACTTCCGGCAGTGACCCATCCAATAATGTCGACATTACACAGCTGTTCCAGTTGGCCGTCCACAAGGGCGTGCACCTTCCAGTGGCAGACATCAGGCGAAATAGTCCATCAATGAAAAATGCTACTCGGGCTAAGTAGAACACATTTTGTACCTAATTTTGCACAACATCAGAAAAGGAAAATATGGGATTGGATTAAGGAGCGTGACTAAAATTGTTGTACTTGCAGGTTTAGAAGGCCAAGAGAGATAAGAAAAAAGGAGGCAGCTGCTCCTTCCACTTCTGCTGCTTCTGGGCAAGGTTCGGGTGACGCAGTGCCACAGCAGACTGGCGTCCAAAGCAGGCTGGTCAACGAGGTCGGGACCGCGGTAACAGAGGTACGGGTGGTTATGGACAGGGATTGTGAGTGGGGTGTGCTCTGGCTGCGGGGTGTGGGGTCACTGGGTGATGAGCTGTCCATGCTGAGCCACTTTCTGGAATGTGCCATCCTCCGGTGCCATATCTGTCACAAAGAGCTCCACCAGCGCAGGGGGCGCCACCGTTACCCACTCCCAACGCACTTGACACAAACCCGCTCGTACCCCATTCCATGACAGGGGGCCGCGGAGCTTCAGCGTTCGAGGACTAGCAGGTCCTAGCATTCCGGGGACGGTGGATGGACAAGTTTTCGATGGTGCTGGATATTGGGGCGAGCTATGAGCTCCTTCCGCAACCCCCACTGAGCCATGTGGACTCTCAAGATTGCCTGAGTCACTGCCATTGACTGAACGAACACTGGAATTCGAGTGGCATTCCCGGATGGGACTGAACTTGACTGTGCACATCCGTCGGAGGGAGCATATGTCGTGCTCTCTTCCTTCCCTGTGGCTAAACTGAACTGAAACATTTGAGGGCAGCTCTGAAACCTGGTTCCCATCCTCCCGCGGTGGGTATGCCCTGTTCCTGCTCTGGTCTGAGTGGTTTAGCAACCGCCACCCTTTCAATTCACCAATTGACATATCACATTGTACATGTGATCACAAACATGATTTGGTTTATCAAAAATGCACTCATCCCAATTTAGTCATGAGTGCATCATGCGTTAGAATTATATATTTGTTATGTCTACCGGCGTTGCCTCGCACGCGTGCCTTGTCCCTGGGCAGCGGAAATGGTATGAATTGTTTACTTTCGCCGAGCCACAAATCGCATTGAATATTGATGCGCGTCATCATACTAGAGATCTAGACCCCATAGTTGTTGAATACTCCGCGTCACAATCGGGAGATCATATTTCAGCACCGACTACAAATTCTTTGGTTTTGGGAACATTACTAAATTTCAAAATTTCCAGGGAAGGGTCGCTTGGAAATGGTAGTTCTGTGTGTGTCTCTGCTAGAGGTGTTGTGGACCCAGGGCCCGACTGATTTGAGGCTCGGCTCCACAGCTCCGCGATTGTTTTTACTGTCTCTACCCCCTCCCCCAGTTGACAGAATCAGTGTGGGCACAGCCTGTGGGTGGATTGTGCCAATCATGAGACAATAGGAGGTGAAGACTGCAGCGGTCTTGGAGCTGTCTATGTCTTGTAGAGCACCTTTTCTTCCCATAAAAAAAAGAAAAAATAGAGGTTTAATTCGGTATCTGCGTTATTATAGTTTTGGGATTTTTTATTTTAAGCATAAATGGTTACTATTTCATTTGTGTTACTTTAAAATTTGTCAATTAACAGTCAAAATTGGAGCGTTAGCTCGAGGCTTAATTTGTAATCTCGGAACACAGTTAGATATTTGAACTCAGTGAACTCAGCATCACTGGAGTCGGACATCGCCCGTACATCAACCTCCGGGTGCTTTCCCGGAGGTGGTCTCAATCTCGCTGATAAGGACAGTTTAGAGTTCTGGCTAGAACCTCACACGCCATCCAATTGGGAACTACAGGACAAAAGTGGTACCATAACTCACAGTTGCGCCCGGCCCCAGTATTTGTGCCCGCCATGGTTGAGCTTAGAGGTTGACCGCCCGGACGGGCAGGTCAAGAGAGGGAATGTGTAGATGGCATGAATTGGATCAAAGTCAGACACTTTCGAGTCTGAACAAATACGATGACGATGCAAATGTTTAACTTATTGACTATTTTACCTGCTGGCGTGTGCTTTGTGTGGACGATGTTGGCGTTTGAACATAGGATGGGGGATGACAGAAGTGATGGAGCGAAAGGAGCATGTAATGGAATGGTATGGTATGGAGTAGAGCGAGATAATGGTAAGACGCTGACACAGACACAACAACTACTGCTAAATCTGAAATGTAAACAACCGACACAGGTGAACACTTGGGTGACAATTTTAATTGGACACACCCATGGAATGATGTGGGAATAAAAAAAGAAAGAGCCTATTTTTGACACCCAAGTTGCAAAACAAAAGTTCACCTGCCTAAAAGTTAAATGGGACTGGTCCTGGGATTGGAAATCTCCAGGAGTCATGGTGTAATGAAAATGTGTCTTTGCCAGTAGGAATCCCTCTCGCTCATGATGATGTTTGGCTGTGGTGTGGAGAGAAAGTGCTGTACGATAGGCTTCCCACCAATGCCTCAGGTAAGTGCGCCCTGGTAACGCTGATCATGCCAGTGACAGCCTTAGATCTGGCCAAAATGGAGTGGGAAGGTGTTGGACAATGGGGAAGAATCCCCTTCCTTAACAGGAAGAGAAGGGACATGCAAGAATGTTGAATGCAGGAGATCCCACGTATATAGATGCAATTGGAGTTCCAAGAGGGATCCCTGACGAGTATAAATTGGTGGATCAAATTGCGGCAGGATGGGAGAGTCTTTTCCTGTTCGTTACAGTAAACAAAAATGTGGACCGGATTAATTATGTCCACTATAATGTCCAACGATTGGCGAATTTTACCACCTCAGCACTCCAGGCAGTGCATGAGCAATTGGCTGCCACGTCTCTTATGGCATTCCAGAACAGAATAAGCTTAGATATGGTGTTAGCCGAAAGAGGAGGGGTGTGTGGTATTTTTGGGGATCAGTGTTGTACTCTGATTCCCAACAATACATCTCCTGACGGTCGCCTTACCAAGGCATTGGAGGGTCTGCGCACGCTAAGTAACAAAATGAAGGAGCACTCAGGTGTGGACACCAGTTGGTATTCTGACTGGTTAAACATCTTTGGGAAATATAAAACCCTGATTGCATCAGTACTGATTTCTATCGCTGTGTTTGCCGCTATTATGGTGTTATGCGGATGTTGCTGTATTCCATGTATCAGATCATTAACTGTTAAGACAATAGAACGCACGTTGGGGCCACTCCCTCCGGGTGGTCAGTACATGATGATCCCTCAAAAGGAACCCCAGGAGGCGGAGGTAGCCGTGGCCCTCCGGGAGTCCAGGATGTGAGTATGGAAAGATGGCCTCGGGGACCTGAGGCCATAAGGAGGGAATGAAATTTTCTACTAATTTTTACTGGAATGAACTTTTCTACTAATTTTCTATTGGAATGACATTTTTGTACAAATTTTCACTAATTGTCTACTGGAATGAAATTTTCTACTGATTCTTATTCTTTTACTACTTGTTTGATGTGTTTTAGTTTTATGGCAAATGATGTCGAGCTCGTGTGCAGCAATGAAATAAGGTGTTCAAGTGATGACCTCAGATGTCTGAGGTCATGAGAGGGATTAAAGGATAATGTAAATGGAAGTCAACCTGAAACAGAACAAAGGGTGGACTGCTAGGAGCCACTTTTGTGATCCTGGCATGGAAGTCCATTGTTTCAGAGGGGTCTCGTTCACACCTCCTGTGGTGCAGCTGTGATCCAATCTTCCTGCATTCCTCTCCTGAGTGTCTGGTCATTAGCATGGTCTAAACTTCGGTTACACTTAAAGGATTTCATACTTTTGACTATTAAAGGAATATAAGAGTTTGAGCTTAACATAGTTCATTAGATGTTGGTGCATCCAATGTATGAAAATGTGATATTGTAAAATGCTGAGAGTGTGACTGGTGGAGCGAAACTGGTTGCGGGGGTTGTGCAGGAATGGAATGTTTTAGAAGCAGATGGTGCTGAGCGAGACGAGATGACTCCGGGAGCATTGGCTGAAGGAGCGGCCATCGGGGGATCGCACGCAGGAGGAGCCACGGGATTCGGCGGGAGGAGAAAGACCAATGAGAGCGAGCTAAAGTTAACTGCAATACACATAGCCAATAGAATCATGCCAGGATGCCTTTGTCTGTGCCATTTGCATGTTGTATAGTATGAATCATTACTGGGCAACTCGGAGGTAGAACACATTCGCTGGTGGCAAGAGAGGTGTAGAGTTGTATTGAGAGGGATCCGAGACCCAGGTGCCATGTAGAAAATCTGTATTGGGAATAAATCCACTTTGTGCGTGAAAATGCCGGCTTCCTGATACCTTTCTATTGCAGAACGAGCACGCATATTGTTGGATGAGTGAGAGTTGGGTAAGGTCGCAAATTGGAGTCAGATTACTTATTTGAGTTTACATTGGGTTAAAGTTAAATTCTAACATTGATATAAAGATAAATTCCAACACTTAGAACGGGAAATATCTAGCAATTGGAGATTGGTTTACCAAATATAAAGTTGGATTAAATAGTTCTGTAGATGATTTATTAACTGATGTGTATTAAATGTGACAAAGGTAGACAACAGACGTTTTATGACTGTATGACGTGAACCCTGACATAACAGCATTCCATAAATACCAGACTGCATCTATGAGCTGTTTGACGTCACAGGTGCAGGATCGTCAGCTACGTCCAGGAGGAACAGGAGAAACGATATCACAGGGATTGAATGGGAAAATCCACAAACACACAGTGGTAAACCTTGGCATACGCTGGCTAAATTGAGGCAAAATTAAGGATCTGCCAGCACAAATCTCAGTGAAATCAAGGCGGACGCGCCGAGGAAGGGGTCTCTGTGTGGAATTGGAAAGTATCTTTGTCAGGTTTAAAATGCCCTGACGCCTTTCTTAGACTCAAAATAACTTACTTTCTAATGGTGGCTGAAAACCAAAAGCAAACCAGTTAAAGTTTTGTTTTTCACCATTCGCGAATGGGGAGAGAGCCATGGGAAACAAGCGTCTTGCTTAGTTCAATCCCTCGCACCCTCTGACTCTCACCCCCCGCTCGGTCTTTTTATTGAAGCAAACTCATACCTTAGCAGACAATGGGGGTCTGTCACCAGGGAGACAGGAAAGCATAAATAACTAACCACCAGGAGACAGGCACCCAGTTGACAATGGTGGTCTGTTTTAGACTAAACTAATTATCAGAGATTCCAGCAGCATAAATCACGTGTAAAGGTCAGTCAGGAATTCACACTGAAGCAAGGAAATCGAAACTCAGAGAAAAGCGTAAGTGTGTGCGTGTGTGCTAAAGCAACAACGTAAGTGTCTGTGCGTGTGTGCGTTAAACATTAATGATACAGGCAGTGTATAAAAACATGATTAGGAATACACAAACTGATTACATAAAGTTACTTGAGGCCAATGTGACCCTCAGCCCATCTTACACTCTTTTTGGGTAAGGAATTAGATACCTAGAGGTGAATGAAAGTGTGAAAGAAAAAGTGTTTGTATGTATATGTGGTTTGAGTGAATGTTAAGGGACAGGCCTCAGGAAAGAAACCTGATTGAGGGCACCGGCAAGCCCTAACAGCACGTAGGATGCAATGGGCGGACAGGACTGATCAAACTGAATCCCTATTGCACTCCCAAGTACTGATTTTCAAATTGTTATTGGAGACAGATTGGACTAAATAAATTCAAGCATCAAGTGAAGGATTGATTGACGTTATTACACAAAATTTATGCAAAAATGAAAGTTTCAGAAGGGAGGTAATTTGCCCCTTCTCGCTGGCAAGTGCCACTTCTCCAGTTCTCTCCACAGGTTTGAGGTGACATGTGACCTGTGTGACCAGAAGGCCGGAGAACGCTTCAAATAGCGCCTCACCACGCCCATCCCTGAGTTTCTCCTCAACAAGGAGGGAGATATAAGATATTCTAATTTAGCGTCCACAAAACGGCTTCTCCGTAGGGGGGATGTCAGAGTTACATTCGGGAAAAAATTTACTTGTCAGTAACTGTCGGTCACCAGCTGAATGGGGACACCTCAGGTGACATTGGCCGTGTCGTGCATCAGATATTTCTGGCCCTGTTGGGGCGGATGTTGCTGTATCTTTCAGGTGGGGAAGGGGGAGACAGGCCTGGTCTATGTGGCCAGGGCGAGACGTGAATGGAGTGAGACTTCCGGCAGTGACCCATCCAATAATGTCGTCATTACACAGCTGTTCCAGTTGGCCATCCTCAGGGCGTGTCCTTCCCGTTACGGACATCATGTGAAACAGTCCATCAATGAAAAAATGCTAATCAGTCTAAGTAGAACACATTTCTTACATCATTTTGCACGACATCAGCAAAGGAAAATATACGATTGGATGAAGGAGCGTTACTAAAAATTGTTGTACTTGCAGATTTAGAAGGCCAAGAGAGATAAAAATATTAAAAAAAAAAAAAAAGGGGGGAGCAGCTAAGGCAGCAGCCGACGCTTGCGGCTCCCATTGGACCTGCTCCTTCCACTTCTGCTGCTCCTAGGTGAGGTTTGGGTGACGCTGGCTGTCCGTACCAGGCCGGTCAACAAGGTCGGGATTGCGGGAATAGAGGTAGGGGTGGTTATAGACAGGGGTTGTGAGTGGGTTGTGCTCTTGCTGCGGGGTGTGGGGTCACTGGGTCATGAGCTGTCCATACTGAGCCACTTCCTGGAATCTGCCATCCTGTGGCCCAGCACCATACCTGTCACAAAGAGGGCCACCAGTGCAGGGGGCGCCACCGTTACCCACTCCTCCAACTATGCTTGCATTGCCTCCCAACGCACTCTTGACACCAACCCGCTGGTACACCATTCCACGACAGGGGGCCGCGGAGCTTCAGCGTTCGAGGACTGCCAGGTCCCTGCATTCCGGGGACGGTGGATGGACATGTTTTCGATGGTGCTTGATACTGGGGCGAGATATTCCACGCGATGTGAGCTCCTTCCGCATCTCCCAGTGAGTAACAGCACTATCCTACTGAACGAACACTGGAATTTGAGTGGCATTTCCGGATGGGACTGAACTTGACTGTGCACATCAGTCGGGGGGAGCATATGTCGTGCTCTCCTGCATTCCAGTGGCTGAACTGAAACATCTGAGGGCAGCTCTGAAACCTGGTTCTTCATCCTCCCGCGATGGGTATGCCTTGTTCCTGCTCTGGTCTGAGTGGTGTAGCAACCTCCACCCATTCAATTCACCAATTGACCCAGTACATTGTACACTGTACATATGATCGCACATATGATTTGGTTTATCAAAATGCATTCATCCAAATTTAGTCAGGAGTACATCTTGCATTAGGATTATATATTATGTCTACCGGCGTTGCCTCGCATGGGTGCCTTGTCCCTGAGCAGCGGAAATGGCATGAATTGTTTACTTTCGCCGAGCCACAAATCACATTGACTATCGATGCGCGTCATCATACTAAAGATCTAGGCCCCATAGTTGTTGAATACTCCGCGTCACTATCAGGATATCATACTTCAGAACCACCCACTACAAATTCTTCTGTTTTGGAACATTGCTAAATTTCAGACGCGTCACTCGGAAGAGGTAACTCTGTGTGCGTCTCTGCGGGAGGGGTTGTGGACCCGGGGCCCAACTGATTTTGGGCTCTACTCCACAGCTCGCCCAATTGTTTTTACTGTCTATACACCACAGGTGTCAAACTCAAGACCCGGGGGCCAGATCTGGCCCGTGACCTCATTTTATGTGGCCCGCGAAGGGCAAATCATGTGCGTCAACTTCCCGTTTCTAGCACATTTTCTTCACTTTTAACAAGATCGAGATATGAGATATTGCCATTCATTTGTCACCAATCCTCCCTTTTTAAAATAAATGGCTTTCCATCAATTTGTTGTGTGTATGTGATAACGTAAGGTGATCGTACATTTATATGGGTTCACAGTCGTAACGGCCCTCTGAGGCAAACCAGCACTACGTCGTGGCCCATCCACAAAAATGAGTTTGACACCCCTGCTCTACACCCTCCCCCAGTTGACCGAATCAGAGTTGGCACGGCCTGGAAGTGGAGGGAGGCATTCGGGAGACGATGGGAATGAAGACTACAGAGGTCTTAGAGTCGTCTATAACCTGGAAAGCGCCTATTCTTCCCGTGGAAAATGGTTCAAATTGGTATCTGCATTATTATAGTTTGGGAATTTTTTATCATAGTTGATTACTATTTCAATGAGGTTTCTTTTTTTAAGTTAAAAACGGAAAAAATTGGAGCGTTAGCTTGGGGTTAATTTGTAATCTCTAATATAGTTAGATATTTGAACTCAGTGAACTAAATTTTATTTAATTCAGAAACAATTTGCACTTCTTGTGAAGCCAAATTTTAATATTGTGCCATATTAGCTGGATATCATTAGGACTTTATTGCAAACCAACACGACTGGATTGTGGTGATTATCGGCAAAACTAAATATATAAGTTGGAAAATTGTTTCTGGGGGCAATGCCTGTGGGGATGCCACCGTATAGATCAGGCATCACCAAATGGCGGACCGCTGTCCGGATCCGTACCAGACCCATGACCAAGCTATGATTAATTTTTTTCAGGGCGCATTCGCAAACGTTGGCGCTGCAATTCTAGTTAATACGGAAAAGGCGTCACTGTTTTGAGCCAATCAAATCTTTTGTTTACGATCCACTGCCAATTGCGCAGCAGACCGGAAGAGAGTGCTGCTGACAGTATGCCTTGCTAAAACGTTAGCGAGGTCGATGCGTCTTGTTTTAAATGAATGGACGGAGAAATTTAGTTTCGTTCTGGCTGCAACCGATTCAAAACCAGTGTGCACCATATGCTCCGCAGCCTTGCGAAGCGCCACTATGAAACAAAGCACCGGCCTTTTTTGTAAAGTTATCCGCTGAAGTTTGAGGTGAGCGCACGCAAAAACATCGAACTTCGAGTGCAGTATAACAGATTTTTACATTTTTGTTTACAGCCCAGCAGCATGCAAACGAATGTTCACTAAAAGTATCATGGATTTTGGGGAAACATAAAAAACAAGTTGTTAAGGAGTGCTTAAATACGGTTGCACAAACATTATTTAAAGGAAAACACAAAACCCAGGTGTGAAAAAATCTACCAAAACCCCATGGCCCTGATTCCGTTCCAACCCAGAATTAAGTCACTGGCAGGGCAGTCACAAACTCATTATTCTCATTAAGAGAAGTTAAAAAAATATTCAAAAGAAAAGTTGGTGTCAAAGCTCATTTTGAATTACTTTTTCATAAGGACAGACATTTTTATTGATTGTGTACTGAACAAGTTGACCTGTTTTACTTGGATAATTAGGCTTTCCGTTTTTTTTAGGCTGATAACTCTTTGATTTAAGAAAAAAAAGGTAAAAGATGTTAACTCAATGCTTAGCACTTGATATATTTCTGCAGGAGATATTTTACAATTTTTTTTCCTGAAAGTGGCACCATTAAGTTCCTGGAGCCACATTTTCTTGAATGTGAAATAAACGCCTTATATTTGTTTGACTGGCAAAGGTGTTTAATGTGAACATTGCTAAATATTTTGTATATAAGTGCACTCTATTGAAAATGACTAAATATTGAAACTATATAAAAATGTGAACATAGGCTAGACATTAAGGGAAGTTGGACTTTGGTTCGGACCTTTTAATTGGAAGAAATTTTAGTCGTGGACCTCTGTGACTTTTAATTGAATACCTCTGGTTTAGATCATATTCAAAGAAAGGTATAACTACAGTCTGGGAATTGCTATACTTAGTAATTGATGGGTTTACGTTAATTACCATTTATTATTCAAGTGACTATCTTATACAAGCTTCACAAACAAGTTGAAAAGGTGATTGAGTACAATTAATTATCGTATTGTTGCGATTATTTAGTTAAGAAATGTCATGGCGGGACGGCACTAGTTAATTTGTTAGTTTTTGTTGTCTAATATAACTTCGATTGGGATCGACCCCACTGAGGGATGGGGTCGACAGGGCGGGGGTGCATAGTATATTTCTTGCCGTATGCGTTTTTTTGTTGCCACAGATTGTGTTTTAATTTTCATGGGAAGAAATTTTTCAGCCTCATTTAATGAGGCCGACAGGGGGATTGAAGGATTGTATTGCGATTACTGGCACTATTGATTATTAAACTTAGCAGGTTCATATTTACTGAATATTTTAAACATTGATGTATGGCTGGGCGATATGACCTAAAATCAATATTGCGATAAAATGGGTAATTTTACCTCGATAACGATAAATGCGCAATAAATTCTCCCTGAGGACCAAAATCTAAATAAATGCAGGAAATACATATTAACTGCTTTTTTTTATTGACCAACTGGTACACATTACTTTCAATGAAAAATAAAAGTACAAAAATCATTTGAATAAACATTCAAAATAGCTTGCTTGGGTACCTCTCACAAAATCTTTTTCTGCAAATATATTGTGCCGAGATGCTGTAATGCCATTTGCAAAGGCCTAGATTTGTGTAAAGGTATCTTGTAAACAATATAAATAATGCCATGTGCAAAGGAGCTAATCACCTGTAAACAAAATGCTAAATAAAATGTCAATGGAATGCCAATGCCAAATAAACAAGTGTGCTTCATCAGGAAAATGCGCCGTCTCGAGTACTCTGGTGCGCGGTCGCCACTTGTCGTCTATGTACTGCACATTCAGGCTCAAACAGGGATCCATGTTGCGACTCGACCACAAGTCGGATGTGGATGCAAAATGCTCGACATGTCTCCGCTCCCGTCCCGATGTTTGCAACAAATATTTTCGTACCTCTTGTTGGCTACTTTCATGAGGCGTTTCAATCCTGTGCGCTCCACTGTAACTAGAGGAGCTCCATCTTTAGCTATGTGCTAGGCTATCACGTCCACCTCTGAGACGTTCTCTCGTATGGTGTCGCCTCCATTGTGGGCTGTTGTCACTTGTCGAACCTTGCTTCTCACTTTGAACTTTTAGCACAAGCTCCACGTCAACAGCATGGTTGTGTTGTAGGTGGTGAAAAAGAAAAGGTTGGACGCGCTGTTTCAGGTGCATACGACGCACTTTGTAGTTCATGTTCTTTTGCTCAGACATCGTCTTTATGGAACCCAAAACATGTCAAAACGACAGATGTCGAATTTCTTTTCGGGACAAGCGCGACAGGAACAATTTCAACTAACGTTACTTCGTCTGCAGCTGTGTCAGCCAGCTACGAACGCGTCTTCTGTTTACATTCGTCTACAGCGCATGAGTCACGTGACTTCAAACGCTGTAGCTGTCTTAAAGAGGCATGAACATTGCCGCAGACAGAAAAGACTTTTCTTTTTCTTTTTTTTTTTAGACACCGAATTTACCGACTTGGGCAAAATTATGTCGGTCATTGTAATA
This sequence comes from Idiotropiscis lumnitzeri, assembly GCF_059441095.1. NCBI lineage: Eukaryota > Metazoa > Chordata > Actinopteri > Syngnathiformes > Syngnathidae > Idiotropiscis > Idiotropiscis lumnitzeri. The sequence goes on from NC_142403.1 coordinate 1,618,648, forward strand.
CATTTTGGTAACGGTAAATTTTTGGTTTATCGCCCAGCCCTACATTGATGAAACAAGAAGCATTTATCAAATGAAACTAGAAGCACTGGTCACAAGAATGACTGGTATTGTAGTCCTGATGTTTACTGATTTATTATATTATTCTCATATGCTAAATTTATAGTACTTTATTGAAATTCTCAGTAGTGATAACAAATTTGCACACATAGCATTTCCATGAGCTGCCCTCACATTCACAGCACTTGATGGACAAATACGACGAAGCACATTCTCCACATTGGCTGTAGAGAAGCAAACATACCAAATTTGGAACTCGAGATGTCACATAGACGCTATTGCAAAAAACAGATTCCGAAAGACATAACAATTGGAGATCGGAGCACACGCACATACAGACTTGCACACACACAGGCACATACACACGCTGTGAGAGTATGTAAATAGTTTGTGTATTTTTAATCATGTTTTTTATACACTATTTGTATCAATGATAATTACACACACACTCACAGACACGCACATCATTGCTTCAGCACACATGCGCACACCCACACGCTTGTTTTAAGTTTCACTTTCCATAGGTTTCGTTTTTCTCTGAATAAAGTCCAGAGGGATGGGCGAAGAAGTCAGTGAGAGTGCGGGAGAGTGAACTGGCAAGACGTCTACTTCACTTCCTGGCTTCTCCTCCCATCGCGATGGAGAAAAGACAAAACCTTCCCTGGTTATTCCTCTGGTTCTCTGCATTTAATTCAGTCTAATGAAGGCGTCAGGACCTTTTAAACCTGACATTTATTGGTGCCGGTCAACCCGGGAGCCACACCCGGACGGGCGAACGTCGCTGGATATTTCGGGGGCCAACGAATCTGACGTCAGTGCTTCACCATTTGAAAGTGGGTCCCTGAGCTGCGGCGCGGCCGTCCGCCCGGATGTCGGTTCCCTGTCGGACCAGGCGGATCCGGAGGAAGCCAGGTATTGTTTTTCAAATTATTTTGTGCCACCATTTTAAAATTTAAAATATTAACACAATTCGTAAGGGGTGATTTATGTGAATAAGGAAGCGCGCGCCGGCCGTTTTGCAGTAGTTCGGTCGAAAAGAAAAGAAACTGGATCGTGCTCGTCTAAGGAGTTATAGAAAAATAATTAGGTCATAACTCATTGCGCTGAAGAGAAACTGGGTTTCTCGGGAGACTGGATCTCCCCTACGGAGGGTACGGTAGCATAAAAGAACGTCCTGAGGTACGTCTAAACCACGATCGTGTTGTTTAGGGAGTTACAAAAAGAAGAAATTAGGTCGTAACTCGTTCAAACCGACATCACGGTAGCATCGATTAAAAGTTCCTCGGTGTCGATAAATAGAAATTATCGACGACTTAGAGGTCTACTCACAATTTCACATTGAAATTTAGGGAATAATAAGGCATTATTTTTGGTGGTTTTTATTATTTTTATTTGAATATTCTTTGTAGCTGCGCAGCTGTGTGTGTGTGTGGGTGTATGAGGACAAAGAAAAAAAAAAGGTGAGAAAGAGCATACGTGCGTGAGTGTGCGTGCGTGCGTGCGTGTGTGTGTGTGTGTGGGTTTGGAGAAGTAGCTGACCAGACAACAGCAAAAGAAGAGGTCTGGCTGGGCCAAGCCTGAAGGATCAGGTTTCAGGGTAGTGAGAGAAGAATTTGCAGAGAAGCTGAAGAGAGAAAAAAAAAAAAAACCCGCACACACAACACCAGATGTGGAATGATCATTTTGCTGTATGCAAAGTGAGTGAATGGTGTGATTGGGGATTACAAATACCATTTGGTATTTTATCTTGTGTAATGCAATAAGGGTTATAAACAGGAATAGTATTTGAGAATGACAGAGAAGGTTGTAAAAGAAGGGGGAGGGGGGTGCAAATGCCCCCTACATCCTGAATTACCCCCACCTCCACATTATCAGGTAATGCCACATAGAATGACAACTAGATCAGACAGAATTGCATCGATAAGACAAAAACCCCCAGAAAAGATAGACAAACCAAAAAAGCGCTCACCTCAATGTGCTGCGTGTATAAGTGACAGTGTGCATTTGTGGCAGAGGCTGCACTCGCCCTACAGGGCTGCACATACATAATTATGAGCGATATTAGATAAATTAAAGTATTTATTATGGGCAAAAGATAAAGATGGATTGTGTTGCTGTTATGACTAACATGTTATTCTTGTTTGAAGTTGTTCAGTGTTGAGAACTGTGTGTGTCGTTTTGTGGGCCCGTGTATATGTCTGTGTCTCTGTCTGAGTGTCTGTCTGTGTGTCTAAATGTCAGGGAGAGTGATCAAAGTGGTTGGAATTATGCTAAAAGGATTGATGAGATAAAATGGAATCAAGGATTAGTAACCAACAAAAGGCTACTTATGAGTGACGAGATCTTATTGAGAAAAATAATTCCCAAATTTACAAAAGAAATTAATAAAGATGATTTGAGGAGATAAATTCATTTAAATTTGAAATTAAATAAAATAACTTATACAACGGGATAGGCTTAAAAGAAAAGAGAGAAATAGCCTGATGTGCGTTTTCTGAAAAATAAAGAAATTGAACCCAGACGCCTAGGCTGGTTTAAAAAGATGAGTGAAGATAAGGAAGTTCATCAAAAAACAGGATCTTGATAAAATTCAGTATTTAGACTCATGGAAAGCTGTTTGGTTACAATGTGAACTCACAGTCAAGATAAAATGTTCTTGTGTTCTGTTGATTTTGGGCGAACGGGTGCTTTAAAAATCACAAAAGATAAAAGAAAAGTTGCGCATAAAGCACGTCTAAGTAAGTATTTGTAAATAATAAAAATTTTCTGAACAGAAAATGACACGATTATGATTGAATAAAGGCTGGAGCCAAGCCATAACCCCAGAGTCAACATAGCACAAGAGGTTTAATGAAAGCACACACACACACACACACACACACACAGTAAATCAACTTGACAAGTTGATCTCAGGCCAGGGAAAAAGGCATCACTAATCGAACATGCACATGTGAGAACAAAGGTGCAAACATTGCTGAGGACAGGATCAGCAAATTGGCAGATGGCAAATCCTGGCTGCCTAATTCATTGATTAGAGGAATAAGATGATTGACACACGAGCAGATAGTCGTGTGTCAACAGGGGGTATGAAATTGTTCCCACATACAGACTTTTCAACAAAAAAAAAAAACAAAAAAAATTTTTTTTGGACTCTGTTATTTGTTTGGGTTGCAATATTGTTTGGTTATAATTAAAATGTTTTCAAAATGGATCAAGTTGTTTCCAACAACACATGCTGATGCTAAAAACGATTGGGAAAAGTGTTGTGTAATCAAATTATCCTGACATTTGGAATTTCAAGATGACTCATCTTAAAGCCGTATGGACATGATTTAAATCCGACAAACAGGGGGGAAATGTGAGAGTATGTAAATAGTTTGTGTATTTTTAATCATGTTTTTTATACACTATTTGTATCAATGATAATTACACACACACTCACAGACATGCACATCATTGCTTCAGCACACATGCGCACACCCACACGCTTGTTTTAAGTTTCACTTTCCATAGGTTTCGTTTTTCTCTGAATAAAGTCCAGAGGGATGGGCGAAGAAGTCAGTGAGAGTGCGGGAGAGTGAACTGGCAAGACGTCTACTTCACTTCCTGGCTTCTCCTCCCATCGCGATGGAGAAAAGACAAAACCTTCCCTGGTTATTCCTCTGGTTCTCTGCATTTAATTCAGTCTAATGAAGGCGTCAGGACCTTTTAAACCTGACACACGCACATACACGTACACTTGCACATACACACGCACACGTGCCCACCGACAAGATCACAGAGGAATGCCAGCGGGGAGAGAGGCGGAGAGACTGCCCGCCGGAGAAGGCCAGCCTTGGCGTGCCAGTCTTGGGGACCAGACGGGAATCAACTATCCAGACGATGACTGACCTGGGGAGGACCTTCCCTTGGACGTGGACCCGTGCCGTGGGAGGGAGCGAGGACGACCGATTCAACAGATTCTACCTACATTACCCTTGACATAAAAAACTCCTATAAAAACTGAAGCTGGGCTGAAAGATGGCGCGCATTTTTCAACTGTGCTCGCCCGAGTGCAGTTTCTTATGAGATTAAGAAAAAGCTGCCCAGATATCTGTCTTTGTACTATTTCCTGAACTCCAGAAATTGAAGAAACAAAATATCGGAACTCTAATCAGTTGTTGAGTCTTTATTTGACCCTTTTCTTCTTGAGTGCAAAAAACAAACACACTTTGGAGTAAGTTTGGCTTTTAAAGGTTGATTTAGTAACTACTTCTCATTTCCATGGTGACTCAACTCCAACTATTTCTTCTACTGGGTCAATCATAAAGCAGGTTTTGATGATGGATCAGCCCTCGCGAGGTCCTTTCTCCTCTCACCGAGCACAAGAAGCCATGTTTTCAGCTTCAAAAGCCAGGCCACAGCCCTCTTTAGCCGATCCCAAGAGGAGTAATACTCCACAAGTCTGGTCACTGGATTTTTTCCTTTTACATGTGTCATGTTCACATCGATGTCATTTTTCACCTCCTGGTCATCAGAGGCGATCTGCCCCAAGTCATCTGGGATCTTCGGCCAATCCATGTCCCTTTTCTTCAGGAATTCCGGCCCCATTAGCCACCTTGACGATTTTAGGAATGCATTTACATGCAGCCCACGTGAAGCATCATCTGCCGGGTTGACTTGTGAGCTTACATGTCGCCACTGCTTCTCTTGAGAGAGGTCACGGATCACTGCCACTCTGTTGGCTACGTACGTGTGGAATCTCTTGGTTTGGTTAAAAATATATTTCAGTACAGACGTACCATCTGTCCAGAAATTAGAGTCCGTAAGTGCAAGGTGTAGCTCCTTCTTCAGCTTTCTGTCCACCCTCACGGCAAGTGTAGCAGCTGCCAACTCCAGCCTGGGAATAGTCATCTGTTTTAGTGGTGCTACTCTTGACTTTCCCAGGACAAATGCCATGTGAACTTTTCCCATGCTGTCAGTATATCTTAAGTAGCTCACAGTGCCGTAACCCAACTCACTAGCATCACAGAAGTGGTGTAGTTCCACAGCGACTACCTCCCCAAAGTCTTTGGCATTTTACCCCAATTATCTGTTTGTGTGGAAACAAATCTTAATCTTAAATCAGACCACTTCAGGCAAATCAAGAAGTACCTCCTATTTAAGGGAGGTACTATAAATATAATAGTGACAGTCATTTCTATTATCAGAGCATTGTCAGATTTCATTGACCAATGTTTTGAAGAGGTGAAATTAGACATAATGGTGAATGGCCTTCCCGATGTACCACTGGTGGGCTACCTAAGTGCCTGGCCATGAAGCTGCTACAGTCTCCATGTCATAAAATTCCACTCAGCAAAGAAGGTAACTTCACAAAAGTCAGAGTTTTCACCTAAAACATAAAAGAGAAGAATATAATATCCAGCGTTAGTACCATATATTGTGTGGAAAAACATTTCTTTTCCTTTTTTTTTTAGGAGACTGGTACATTAAACAGAGCTGAAGTGGGTATGAAATTAAGCATAGATGTCAGGAAATCTAGAATAATACAACATATGCTGTCATGACATTTGAAGTATACAGCAGGATTGTCAGCATATAAAAGCATTTTAATCACTATAGCTGAGTTAGTCATCAAAGCACACGTCAGTCAAACACAGCAAAGGCAACCCTACCTTTACTGGGTCGATAATGTTAGGGTGAGGGAGGCGAGAGTTCAGAATCAGAATCAGAAATCCCTTTATTGTCATTGTACTCAAGTGTGCAACGAGATTAGAGAGCTCCCCTCTCTAGTGCAATACAACAATAATTCAGTTAAATATATAAATTAGATAAATAAGAGAATAGTTAGTGCAATGGAAAATAATACTGAATAGGATATATAAAAACACATCACGTTGCTGTTGTTGGAATTTATCTTTAAATCAATGTTAGAATTTAATTTTAAACCAATGTAAACTCAAATTAATAATCTGACTCCAATTTGTGACTTTACCCAACTCTCACTCATCCAACAATATGCGCGCTCGTTCTGCAATAGAAAGGTATCAGGAAGCCGGCATTTTCACACACGAGTGGATTTATTCCTAACACACAAATCTACAACTTGAGTTTGGGTCCCTCTCAATACAGCTCTCTTTGTCTTCGCTGTTCAGCATTAATTTATAGACACAATATGCAAATGATACAGAGACAAAGGCATCCTGGCATGATTCTATTGGCTATGTGTATGCTGCAGTTAACTTTAGCTTGCTTCTCTTGGTCTTTCTTCAAGTGGTGGCCCCTCCTGCTTGTGGCTGAAGGGTCCAGTTTCTTGTGCATCCCTTCCCCCTCGAGGTATCTGTCTGCGCCAGGCACCGACCTAAAACCTCCCAAACCTCACATTCTTTCACTTTCTTTTTCCAACTTCACCAGCCACCCACACAGCATTCCACAGAATAACAGTGACACAAGATGCAGGACATCGAATAAAACTCGCCAGGTTTAAACTCTTCCACTCCTTTATTCCCTCTCATGACCTCAGACAACTGAGGTCATCACTCGAACCCATTATTTTATTGTTACACGCGAGCTCAAAATCAAACAATGAAAAGTTAGTAACAACTTACAAATCAATAGAATGTGAGGTAAAGCTCAATAGAGAGTTAGTAAAAGACTAAAGATCAATAAAAATTAGTAAAAATTAAAAATCAATAGAAAACCAGTAAAAATTAAAAATCAATAGAAAATTAGTAAAACTTAAAAATCAATAGAAAATTAGTAAAACTTAAAAATCAATAGAAAATGTCATTCTAGTAGAAAATCCGTAGAAAATTTCATTCCCTCCTCATGGCCTCAGGTCGCTGAGGCCATCTACACATACTCACATCCCGGACTCCCGGAGGGCCACAGCTGTCTCCCCCTCCTGGGGGTCCTTCTGAGGGATCATCATGTACTGGCCACCAGGAGGGAGCGGCCCCAACGTGCGTTCAATTGTCTTAACAGTTAATGATCTGATACATGGAATACAACAACATCCACATAACACCATAATAGCGGCAAACACAGCGATAGAAATCAGTACTGATGCAATCAAGCTTTTATATTTGCCAAAGATGTTTAACCAGTCAGAGTACCAACTGGTGTCCACACCTGAGTGCTCCTTCATTTTGTCACTTAACGTGCGCAGACCCTCCAATGCCTTGGTAAGGCGACCGTCAGGAGATGTATTGTTGGGAATCAGAGTAGAGTACAACACTGATCCCCAAAAATACTACACACTCCTCCTCTTTCAGCCAACACCATATCTAAGCCCATTCTATTTTGGAATGCCATCAGAGATGTGGCAGCCAATTGCTCATGCACTGCCTGGAGTGCCGAGGTGGTGAAGTTCGCCAATCGTTGGACATTATAATGAACATAATTAATCCGGTCCACATTTTTGTTTACCGTAACAAACAGGAAAATACTCTCCCATCCTGCCGCAATTTGATCCACCAATTTATACTCGTCAGGGACCCCTCTTGGAACTCCAATTGCATCTATATACGTGGGATCTCCTGCACTCAACCATTCGTGCATGTCCCTTCTCTTCCTGTTAAGGAAGGGGACTCTTCCCCATTTTCTAACGTCTTCCCATTCTGTTTTGGCCATATCTAAGGCTGTCACACTAACTGGCATGATTAGCGTTACCAGGGCGCACTTACCTGAGGCATTGGTGGGAAGCCTATCGTACAGCACTTTCTCTCCACACCACAGCCAAACATCAGCACGAGCGAGAGGGATTCCTGCTGGCAAGGACACATTTTCATTACACCATGGCTCCTGGATATTTCCAATCCCAGGGCCAGTCCCATTTAACTTTAGGCAGGTGAAATTTTGTTTTGCAACTTGGGGGTCAAAAATAGGCTTTTTCTTTTCCATTCCTGTCAGTGGAAAGGTTGAGTCCAATTGGCCGCACTCTCCTCGGAGAGTCTTATTATACAGGAAACCCATGAGGCAGGTTTTAGATATGGCAGTTGCTGCCACGATTTTCAAAACTGGTCTTGCACCTAAACATACCAAACAATTCTCATTAGTATTATTAGCTGCCTGCTCAGCCATCAGGAGCCAATTATTAGTGACCATTGAAATACCTGTCTGAATCCGGTACCGGTAAGAGGAGGGGCGTTAAATGCCGGCCTTATTTTCTCCCGAGGGAGCTAACGGTCGTGATTGTCACAGCTGTTTACATCCCTCCCGACGCTAGCACTAGCACGGCGCTCTCGCTACTCGCGTGCGTCATCAATAAACATCAGCGGGCCCACCCTGATGGCGTTCACGTAGTAGCGGGAGACTTTAATAAGGCCAATTTAAAGACTGTACTCCCAGAGATTCACCAGCATGTCAAGTGCCCAACAAGGGGAGACAACACTCTCGACCATGTGTACTCGAACATCAAGCACGCATACAGGGCCCTCCCACTCGCCCCTCTCGGCCAGTCAGACCACCTGTCATTGCAGCTCGCACCTGCGTACACCCCTCTCAGACGCAGATTCAGGCCCACCACAAAGACTGTGAAAACCTGGCGTGACGACGCCATGAGTGAATTACAGGACTGCTTTCAAGACACAAACTGGGACCTCTTTGATCATCAGGACCTTGATGTCTACACACATTGTGTACTGGACTACATCAAGTTCTGCATGGATACTGTGTCCCTACACAGGAATATACGGACCTTCCCAAATGCGAAGCCCTGGATGTCCAGCAGGGTTCGCGCTCTCCTCAAGGCCCGGGACGCTGCCTTCAGGTCAGGCGACAAAGCCCAGTACAGGGTGGCCCGTGCTGACCTGAGCAAAGGCATCAAGCTAGCCAAGGCAATCTACAAGGGGAGGCTGGAGGCCCACCTTGCCAGTAACAGACCACGGGAGGTGTGGCAGGGTCTACGGAGCATCACCAACTTCCGTGGCGGCAGCACGACCTCTGTAGACCCGAGTGCATCGCTGGCAGAGGAGCTTAACTGCTTCTTCGCTCGCTTTGACTCGCCCCAACCGTCACACCCCCGCACTTCATGCTCCAACTCCCCCCCACTCATCGTAGAGGAACACGATGTGAGGCGCGCGCTCCTGGCGGTTAACCCCAGAAAAGCTACTGGACCCGACGGAATACCAGGCAAGGTCCTCAAAACATGTGCCCACCAACTGGCACATGTTTTCTGCAGGATCTTCAACCGCTCCCTGGCTCAAGCAGTCATCCCCTCCTGCTTGAAAACTTCCACCATTATTCCTGTCCCCAAAAAGTCACCAGCCGTCCACCTGAATGACTACCGTCCTGTTGCTCTCACACCAGTCATCATGAAGTGCTTCGAGAGGCTGGTTCTCCAGCACATCAGGGACTGCCTTCCTCCCACTCTGGACCCCTACCAGTTTGCATACCGGGCTAACAGATCCACTGAGGACGCCATCGACACTGCTCTGCATGTTGTGCTGGGCCACCTGGAACGACAGCAGAGCTATGCAAGGATGCTCTTTGTGGACTACAGCTCGGCATTCAACACGATCATCCCAGACATCCTCGTCGCCAAACTGGACATTCTCGGCCTCCCTGCCCTCACACGCATCTGGATTAAGGACTTTCTGACCAACAGACCCCAGACTGTGTTGCTCGGCCCCTACACGTCCTCCACCCGCATGCTGAGCACCGGTTCCCCTCAAGGATGCGTGCTGAGCCCCCACCTGTACGCCCTCTACACCTACGACTGCAGCCCGGCCCACGGCAACAACACCATCGTCAAGTTTGCTGACGACACGACAGTGGTCGGTCTGATCTCGGAAGGTGACGAGACAGCCTACAGAGAGGAGGTAAAGAGACTGACAGCTTGGTGCAAGGACAACAGACTGCACCTTAACACTGCAAAAACAAAGGAGATTGTCGTCGACTTCAGGAGGAACAAGACGGTGCCGCCCCCCCTCTGCATCGAAGGCGTGTGTGTGGAGAGGGTCCACACGTTCAAGTTCCTGGGAGTACAGATCTCCGACGACCTTTCTTGGACTCACAACACCACAGCAGTGGTAAAGAAGGTCCACCAGCGTCTGCACTTCCTGAGAGTCCTCAGGAAATTCAACCTGGACAGGAAGCTGCTGCTGGCCTTCTACCACTCGTCCATCGAGAGCCTGCTGACCTACTGTGTCTCCACCTGGTACAGCGGCTGCACTGAGGCGGACAGAGTGAGGCTCCAGAGGACAGTCAAAACAGCGCAAAGGATTATTGGCTGCCCTCTCCCCTCACTGTCGGACATCTACACCGCCCGGTGCCTCAGAAGGGCTCTCAACATCGTCAAAGACAATACCCACCCAAACTCACACCTGTTCGACCTGATGCCCTCTGGCAGGCGCTACAGGTGCATCAAATCAAGGACCAATAGACTGAGAAACAGTTTCTTTCCGAGAGCCATCTCCATTCTGAACTCTCACACACACACGAGAACACCCTTACCTTGCAGAACAGCATTGTGATGTGTTTTTATAGACACTATTCAGTACTAAATTCCATTGCACTCTCTTATTTATTTATCTAATTTATATATTTGTCTGTATTATTGTTGTATTGCACTGGAGAGGGGAGCCCTCTAATCTCGTTGCACACTTGAGTACAATGACAATAAAGGGATTTCTAATTCTAATTCTAAACCAGTCGTCTACCGTCACCATAGTCTTAGCAGTTGCTCCCGCTGTTGCAGTATACTTATTCATTAACGGTGCATCTCCTCTATTCATAGTAGTATCTTCACAAATTATGATAGGAAAATATGGATCCTTTCCTGCTGAGTATGCCCATAACAAGAATCCCCAGCATGACGTATTTACAATCATTATCTCCTGCTGTGGGTATGCAATAGATGTATTCCCCATTGCCACCTTTAATTTCAACACTTCCCCCTCCTTGCCCATAGTCACTTTATGTCTATCGTACTTACTTATCTCACTTTGAGGAGGACTCCAGTAGTCACCTACCTGTGTTGTTATTAATGCATCCCACCCGAATTTTGTAACATGTCCTGTCAAATACCACCAATATCGCGGAAACATAGCCCCCGTTACTTCAGACATTGCTCTCCATGCTGAGGAGTACCATGCTTCTTGGAACCCTCTCAATGCTTTTATTGGCACACTAATTTGGGTGGTTGTGTTTGGAGCCACTGTAAACCGTAACGAGTTATTATATGCCCACTTAACTATCCATGGCTGAAATCCCTTTTCAAATTGGTCCCAGTAACCTTGTCCTGTCTGTCTTTTCACTTTACGGGTTACTGGAGGTTTCACAGGCCACTCTTGATATTGATGCTGATAATTCCCCAATTTATAGACTACATCATTCCACGTGTGTGTCCAATTAAAAATTGTCACCCAAGTGTTCACCTGTGTCGGTTGTTGACATTTCAGATTTAGCAGTAGTTGTTGTGTCTGTGTCAGCGTCTTACCACCATCTCGCTCTGCTTCATACCATACCGTTCCATTACAGGAATAGTACACCATCACTCGTTCTCCTTTCACTCCATCACTTCTGTCATCCTGCATCCTATGTTCAAACGCCAACATAGTCCACACAAAGCACAAGCCAGCCAGCAAAATAGTCAATATAGTCAAACATTTGCATCGTCCTCGTCTTTGTTCAGACACTTTCGAGTCCGACTTTGATCCAATTCTCGCCATCTTCACAATCTCTCTCTTGACCTGCCCGTCAGGGCGGTCAACCTCTAAGCTCACCATTGGCAGGTACAAAACCTGGGGCCGGGCGCAACTGTGAATAATGGTACCACTTTTGTCCTTTAGTTTCCAATTGGACAGCATGTGAGGTTCTAGCCAGAACTCTAAACGGTCCTTTCCAGCAAGGTTCAGTCCACTTCCGGGACAGCACCCGGAGGTAGACGTACGGAGTGATGTCCGACTCCAGCGGTGTTGATGACGAATCTGCAACTGCCTTGTCGGTGACCTGCGCAGACACACTGGATACAAGTGAATGAAGATACTTCCAATACGCAGCGTGCGACAAATCCGGTGTCGGTACATCAACTGGCGGGACCAAGGTGGAGGCAGGCCCTGGCATTAAGCGACCAGTTAATAGTTCGAATGGCGCAAAACCTGTTATTTTGTGAACAGTTTGGCGGACGACCAACAGGGCTAGGGGCAAAGCTTGCAACCACGTCATTTTTGTTTGAGCCATGATCTTAGCCAATTTTTCTTTCAAATTCCTGTTAAACCTTTCAACTTTGCCTTGGCTCTGGGGGTGGTAGACACACCCAAAGCGATGCTTCAGCCCCAACAGCGCCTCCACTTTAGCCAGCGCTTTGTTGTTAAAATGTGTCCCATTATCAGATCTGATTAAAGCAGGGAAACCATGTGTCGGAATATAATGATTTACCAAAGCTTTAATGACTGACGTGGTATCTTCCTTTGCACACGGATACGCCTCCGGCCAGCGTGAATAAGAATCCACAATGACCAGAAGGAACCGCTTCCCGTTCACCCTGTCAATCATGTCCGTGAAATCAATTACAATTTCTGCTCCAGGCCAGGCCACAGGGGAGAACGCCCCTGGCTTGGGTTTTAATGTCGGTCGTGCATTAAATGTTTGACATAGTTCACAAGCCGCCACAAACTGCCAGACCACCTCCTGTAACCTTGGATGCCACCACTGACGAAGTTTTGGAAGCATTGCCTGAGGCCCCACATGTGCCACTGTATGGGCCTCAGCCAACACTGAGGTCATGAGTTTTCCCTCTGGGAGGACCGGCTGGCCCCTGGCACCCACCCAGAGACCATCCGATCGCCTGACCGCCATAGATGCGATCCACATTGATTTTTGTTCCGGCGACGACTTACCTTGTGCATCCATAATATCCTCCAGTGCCACTTCGGGTGCCACTGGAAGATCCGGGGGTTCCCCATCCCAGACCACAGCTGGGGTTGTTAACATCATCTCGCCCTGAGGGGTGTATCCAGCCACCTCTTTTGCGAGAGCATCCGCCCTCTCATTACCTTTCGCCACCATGGTGTTGGCCTTTGAGTGTCCCGGGACCTTTACAATCGCCAATTCGTGTGGACCCTTAATTGCTTCATACAATCGCTCCATCAAAGTTCTATGAGTAATTTCTTTGCCTTTCGCTGTTAGCCAGCCATTGTGCAACCACCCCTTTAGGTCAATCAGGGCAGCTGACGCTGCATATGCCGAATCAGTATATACAGTTAATTGCTGTCCTGGACACTGTTCCAAGGCCAACACCAGCGCCAACACCTCTGCCGCCTGGGCGGAGGGTTTTATTGTCAACTTCTGAGCTGTCACTGGGAGGAAGAAAGAACCTTTCCACTCCACCACTGCCGCGGCCGCGTGGAGTGTCCCATCCTTGGCACGCCAACAACACCCATCGGTGAACATAACCCGTCCACCTTCCAATGGTTCCGCATACAAGTCCTCACGGACCTTCTGATCTTTCTGTACTTTCAGAGCGCACTCATGTGCCCCTTCCAGGAGGTGATTAGCCATGTTCACACCATCATGCACATAAGTAACGTTTGGTGCCGTCAATGTTTTCATCATCCGTGTTTGTCGCAGGGGTGTCAATGTAAATGCCACCGATGCTACAAAAGCTGACACCCCATGATCTGTCAACACCTGGACGGGATACCCCATGACCACATGAGCTGTTTTCTGTAGGACCTTTGCCAGGCCTGCCGCGTACCTAACACAGTCTGCTTGTTTCTGTTCAATTCCGTCTAATGGCACACTACAATACAATAAAACTGCCCTGTCTGTTCCATGTCTTTGGTACAATGCCGTATTCACTGTTTTCTCACTGCTCGCAACGTCTAAATAAAACACCTTAGTGTAATCTGGAGTAGCCAAAGCTGCTGCTGATGCTAATTCCTGAATTAATTGCACAAACAATGCATCATCCTCAGGGGTCCACTGCAATGTGGCCTTCAAATTTCGGACCCCTTGTTGTTTGACCAGGGCCCGCAAGCCTGCTGTTTTATCCACATAACATGGGATGTATGCTCGGCTGTAGCCACACAATCCCAAGAAAGACAACATGTCCTGCACTGTGTGTGGACGTGGGTGTCGCAGGATGGAGCTGCGGTGATTTGGGGACATAGCCAAGCCGGCTGGGGTGATGACACGCCCCAGAAAAATCGCAGACTTACGACAGCACTGTAACTTTTTCCTTGACACTTTGAAGCCCAGGTCAGCAAGCTTCAACAGCACTGCTCGTGTGGCTTCCACACACTGGTCGGATGTTTCGGCCGCAATGAGGAGATCGTCCACATACTGCAGGAGCACTGAGCCTTGGGGTAGCGCACATGAAAATAACAAGTCCTTCAAGACCTGATGAAAAATTCCTGGCGAATTCTTAAAGCCCTGAGGGAGTCTTTTGTACTGCAATTTCACCCCTTTGTAAGAAAATGCAAACACGTGTCGTATTGATTCAGCCAGCGGTAAACAGAAATATGCATTCGCCAAATCAATAACCGTATACCACTGTTTCTGCGGGTCCAGGGAGGACAGGATGCGATGGGGGTCAGGAACTGGCAAAACTGGAGTTATAGTGATGTCATTCACTGGCCGCAAATCGTGGGCCATCCTCCATGTCACCCCATCAGCCTTCTGGACCGGCCTCAGAGGTGTGTTCCAAGAGGACGCCGACGTTTCCAACACCCCCGCATCCCACAATCCTGCCACTGTGTCCTCCATTCCTTGGTCTGCTTCCTTCGGCCATCGATATTGAGGACGGCGAACCGGAATGGAGCAGTCAACTTCCAATTGGATTGGCTGAACCGTCCGACAAAAACCAACATCAAATGGACCCTGTGACCACACGGTCTGTGGCATTTGATCCAACATTGCCTGTGCGGACTCATGGTCCGTCTGTTCCCGCCCATAATGGCGGTCCAAGAATACCAATTCAAGGTCTGACTTATCTACCATTTTTGCCATTATCCTGTAACTTTTGGTTGCAGCTGAGTGCCACACATCTTGAATTTCAGTCATCATCCAGTCATGTTGTTGTGTTAATCGTTTCACCATGGGCCCCAATTGGCGGGGCTCATGGCCTGGCGACACAGCTAGTGACACGTGAGGCAAACCTTCCTCACTCATTCGATACCATTGCTCTTGCTCCGGCGACAACTGCACATATGCTGCCACCCCCTCGGGGCCCACAAAGATGCATGGTGCGCGCAATATCCAACCATCCTCCTCAATTTCTTCAAACGCATCTCTATATATGTCATCTGATTCTCTATCACAATATAGAGTGCAGTGCAATGGATCCAGTGGGGGGTGGTACGGTGCCAATGTCTGGATCCACGGTTTCCACAAGAGGTATGTGCAGTAGACACCTCCCCCAAGTGGAGTCTCAGGATTCAATCTAGCCCAGTAGATCCGTGCCGTTTCAGGTACTGTGGGGAGTGGTGCCATCAACCACTGACCCCTAGGTGTCACAGGCTGGAAGCATTCCAGTACCTGTCCGTCAGGACATGTCACTGTAAGTCCCTTCTCGCCGCACAATATCTGGGCTCTCAATGCTGACAACATGTCTCTGCCCATTAAATTGATGGGTGTGTCCATTGCATGAACATAGGAATGATATAGTCTCTGTCCAGTGTTTGTAATTTCCGTTTTCAGTGGCCGAGTAAAGGGCAGAGTCTGAGGACGTCCCGAGAAGCCGACTAACGTTGTAACTCGCCTCGACAACGCTGTACTTGGCAGTGGCATGTTGATTGATGAATGTGTTGCTCCAGTGTCCACCAACATCTGGACTGGAGTGTCCGCCACTGTCAACTGAAGCATTGGCTCTGCCTGGCCAGTGCTTCCCGAGCTTCCCAGGCCCCCCTATTCGTCTAGGCCGTACCACTGGTCAGCTTGGAAATACTGACCCCTTGGATTCGGCTGTGGCCACGGGCGGGGCTGCTGCGGTCCCCCTTGGTGTGGTGGCCCTGCTTGCTGGTTCTGCTGCTCCACCCCTGGTGGTGGGTTGCCATGACAATCACGTGCCCAGTGGTCAAGGGACCCGCAGTTGAAGCAAGTTCCTGGAGCGAACCCATTCCGCCCCCGGCCTGGGGGGGCGCCACGACCACGCCCTCTGTATCTACCACGGAACACTTGACCTTGGCGCCGTTCAGCCCCCACTGGAGTTTGATACATCTGTTTTTGTTTCACCTTTTCTTGTTTTGCCTCACCATGCAACTTTGCCAACTGTAGTTTAACCAAACTAGTCGCCAGAGCGTCAGATTCCTTTTGATCTTTATTTGCTTTTTCCATGTAGATGCGGCAATGGTGTATCAAATGCCTCTTAAATCTCGGTTCCGGACAAACCAAAATGTCTGGATCAATTCTCAAAATCGCCTGCACCTCATTTGGGAGGCCGTTCAGCATCGCCGTCCTGAACATCATTTCAGCTTCAGGATAGTTGCCTGGGTGTTTACCTGTGGTCTCAATCCACAGCTCCAATGCCTGAGCATAATGTTGCTCGGGAGTCACATCTTTTCCGTAATTAAAAATTGTTGGCGCCACATCCACTGGGGAGGGAAAGGCCGCCCTCAGCTCCCGAAACAACGCCTCAGAAGTCTCAGCCAAGGGGGTTTCTCTCCCCAGCTGGCGGGTGCCAGCTGCCCCCTCAATATTCTGTAATTGAATCAGGGAACACGATCCCAAAATGGCTTGTCTAAAATCTCCCAATGCTACTCCCTGTCCTGACATGGCGGCTAAGAATTTAGTAATCCAGGCTCGTGCCCCTTTATGCAGCGGAGGCAATTTTTCCACCAATGCAGCCACATCCCGAAGCACCAGAGGCTCATAGTGACGGCCAGCGTGAGTCACCACTAGGGGTGCCATTGTTTGAGGCTGCTCCTGCTGTGCCATCATCTTATCTTTACTGCGTGTATTATAGCCTCGCTCAGCCCTGGACATGCTCTCCTCACTATCGCCCAGCCTCTCTCCTTCACTCAACGCTCTGAGCATCTGCCGCTGTTCACGTAACACTACCTCGGCTTCCTCATCACTTTCCACTTCCTCCTCGCGGGGATCAGCGTCACTGGGCATTGCCTGCCCATGTTTCCGTGTCCCCGTCATCACTCCCTCTAACATCTCTCTTTCCTCACTTTGCACCCTGTGTCCTTCCAACAACTTTCGCGACGCCACCTTCATCAGCGGTTTCGAATTTCTCTCACTCCCGGCACTCGGGGTGCCCCCACCTCCTGCGAGCGCTGCCCCTGACGTCAGCACGGGCGACTCCACATTCCCCTGCTGCTCTCCGCGCACTCTCTTCCTTTCATTATTCACAGCCTGTTCAATCAACTGTATGGTCGCTGGCGTCATCCGTGAATCGTGATCTTCTACATCCAAAACCATCCTGCCGCCCAAAGTGACTACGGGGGCCATTATTTGCGCCATCGGATACGACGGCGGCTCATACACATACTGTCGCGAGTCAGGCAACTGTGGATAAATGCCTCTCCGACCTTCCGTCTTTTCTTCCACTTTTCCAATCACTTCATCCTTCTTTTTCACTTCATTCACACTCTCTTCCTCTTTTATTGCCCCCAGCGCAGTGGCAATAATTGCCAATTGGTGAATGCCTCGTCTATCTTTGTCCAATTCCTTCACTTCCTTCTCAAGTTTAATACGCTGTCGCCATCCAGCTTGGCTCTGATCCTCCTTCATATCTCGAATATTTGCCAACATTCTGGTTTCCTTTTTCTGTAACTGCCTCGCTAACTTCGACATGTCCCACGTTCCGGGACCACCGCAAAACAAATCATCCTTTTTTAATTTCAGAAACAACTTCTGACTCCGTTCTTTCACCTTCTTAATTTTCTTACTTTCCATACCACTAATCAACTGTGATTCCAGCTGAGCATAATGACCATTAATCTCCGACCAGACTTCCGCCCGCTCGTCTGAAGCGCCAGACACAAGAAAACCCTCACATTTCCTCCCATTTTCCATCTCCAAATCCACTCGTGCGTGTCCCAAGCACTTCATACGCAGAACAAATTTAGGCTTCACATTCACACCGCTTCCACACAGACACGTAAATCCCAGATTTTAAACCGTGTCCTGATACGTAAATCCCAGATTTTATACCGTATCTTAACCACGAATAGTTCCAAACTATTCTAGTAGGTAAATCCCAGATTTTATATCCTACTAACGTCCACACTGTTACACTTTTTTTTTTTTTTTTAATTTATTTATCTTTTTATTATGCCGTTCCGCTCCTCCTTCCTCTTATAATTTAGCGTTGCCAATGTGCAGAATTTGAAAAGGATCTGCTTACCTTATGTCACTGTGGGCCCAAAGAGGAAAGACGGTCGGATGTGCGGCTCCTATCAGGTCGTCACCTGGTGTGGACGTGCGAGACCCAGTCTCATGTGGTCTGTCTCGAAGTTCCAAACTTCTTTTACCTCTCATGCATCGCGTCGGCGTCACCATAAATTGTTGGAATTTATCTTTAAATCAATGTTAGAATTTAATTTTAAACCAATGTAAACTCAAATTAATAATCTGACTCCTATTTGTGACTTTACCCAACTCTCACTCATCCAACAATATGCGCGCTCGTTCTGCAATAGAAAGGTATCAGGAAGCCGGCATTTTCACACACGAGTGGATTTATTCCTAACACACAAATCTACAACTTGAGTTTGGGTCCCTCTCAATACAGCTCTCTTTGTCTTCGCTGTTCAGCATTAATTTATAGACACAATATGCAAATGACACAGAGACAAAGGCATCCTGGCATGATTCTATTGGCTATGTGTATGCTGCAGTTAACTTTAGCTTGCTTCTCTTGGTCTTTCTTCAAGTGGTGGCCCCTCCTGCTTGTGGCTGAAGGGTCCAGTTTCTTGTGCAACCCTTCCCCCTCGAGGTATCTGTCTGCGCCAGGCACCGACCTAAAACCTCCCAAACCTCACATTCTTTCACTTTCTTTTTCCAACTTCACCAGCCACCCACACAGCATTCCACAGAATAACAGTGACACAAGATGCAGGACATCGAATAAAACTAGCCAGGTTTAAACTCTTCCACTCCTTTACTGTTCTGCAAGGTAAGGGTGGTCGTGTGTGTGTGTGTGTGTGAGAGAGTTTAGAATGGAGATGGCTCTTGGAAAGAAACTGTTTCTCAGTCTATTCTCAGAGAAGAGGGGAGGGGATGAACAGTATAGACTGAGGCAAGAAGTGATGAAATCCTGAGTTCATTTTCCTTGGGAGAGTCAGCAAGTCAGACAAGAAGAGTTGGTGTTCAGCAGAGAAACAAGACGTAAAAGAAAGCACATGTTTCAATAATCCACTAATGGATTATATGACGAACAAATTAACCAAGGCAACAGTATTTGATTGTGAGCATGCAAATATTACCTTCCAAAATTGTAACAGCAAATTATATATTTTTTTTATATACGCTGAAAGCATTTGTGTTTGATATCAAATTATATCTTCTTTTTTGATTTCTTGATCTGACACACAACTTGGAAGACAGCATTATTTAAACCAGGGCCTCAATCATTGAGGGGGTCTTTGGCTTGTTATAGCGTTCATCTTGTCTTCTTTTAAAATAGGTTTCAAGTTTTGTTTTTGTTTTCAGAGAATTTTTTTTTCTGGTGAAGAGCAAAAAACTCTTGCCTCTTCCGTGTGTCGTGTCTTAAAAACAGCTGATCAGGTCACGGAACCTTCAAAATAAGGCTCACCACACAATCAAACGGAAATAAAGGAGCAACGACTCGCATTCGAATTACAATTCAATTAGGACGGTGTTGGAATTTAGCTTTATATCAATGTTAGAATTTAACTTTAACCCAATGTAAACTCAAATTAGTAATCTGACTCCAATTTGCGACTTTACCCAACTCTCACTCATCCAACAATATGCGCGCTCGTTCTGCAATAGAAAGGTATCAGGAAGCCGGCATTTTCACGCACAAGTGGGTTTATTCTGTCAGGTTTAAAAGGTCCTGACGCCTTCATTTGACTGAATTAAATGCAGAGAACCAGAGGAATAACCAGGGAAGGTTTTGTCTTTTCTCCATCGCGGATGGGAGGAGAAGCCAGGAAGTGAAGTAGACGTCTTGCCAGTTCACTCTCCCGCACTCTCACTGACTTCTTCGCCCATCCCCCTGGACTTTATTCAGAGAAAAACGAAACCTATGGAAAGTGAAACCCAAACAAGCGTGTGGGTGTGCGCATGTGTGCTGAAGCAATGATGTGCGTGTCTGTGAGTGTGTGTGTAATTATCATTGATACAAATAGTGTATAAAAAACATGATTAAAAATACACAAACTATTTACATACTCTCACAATTCCCAATACACAGATTTCTACATGGCACCTGGGTCTCGGGTCCCTCTCAATACAACTCTACACCTCTCTTGCCACCAGCGAATGTGTTCTACCTCCGAGTTGCCCAGTAATGATTCATACTATACAATATGCAAATGGCACAGAGACAAAGGCATCCTGGCATGATTCTATTGGCTATGTGTATCCTGCAGTTAACTTTAGCTTGCTCTCATTGGTCTTTCTTCTCCCGCCGAATCCCGTGGCGACTCCTCCTGCTTGTGCTATCCCCCGATGGCCGCTCCTTCGTCCACTGCTCCCGGAGTCATCTCGTCTCGCTCAGCACCGTCTGCTTCTAAAACATTCCATTCCTGCACAACCCCCGCAACCAGTTTCGCTCCACCAGTCACACTCTCAGCATTTTACAATATCACATTTTCATACACTGGATGCACCAACATCTAATGAACTATGTTAAGCTCAAACTCTTATATTCCTTTAATAGTCAAATGTATGAAATCCTTTAAGTGTAACCGAAGTTTAGACCATGCTAATGACAAGACCCTCAGGAGAGGAATGCAGGAAGATTGGATCACAGCTGCACCACAGGAGGTGTGAACGAGACCCCTCTGAAACAATGGACTTCCATGCCGGGATCACAAAAGTGGCTCCTAGCAGTCTACCCTTTGTTCTGTTTAGATTGACTGCCATTTACATTATCCTTTAATCCCTCTCATGACCTCAGACATCTGAGGTCATTACTTGAACACCTTTTTTCATTGCTGCACACGAGCTCGACATCACTTGCCATAAAACTAAAACACATCAAACAATTAGTAAAAGAATAAGAATCAGTAGAAAATTTCATTCCAGTAGAAAATTTGTGAAAATTAGTCCAAAAATGTCATTCCAATAGAAAATTAGTAGAAAAGTTCATTCCAGTAGAAAATTAGTAGAAAATTTCATTCCCTCCTTATGGCCTCAGGTCCCCGAGGCCATCTTTCCATACTCACATCCTGGACTCCCGGAGGGCCACGGCTACCTCCGCCTCCTGGGGGTCCTTTTGAGGGATCATCATGTACTGACCACCCGGAGGGAGTGGCCCCAACGTGCGTTCTATTGTCTTAACAGTTAATGATCCGGTACATGGAATACAGCAACATCCGCATAACACCATAATAGCGGCAAACACAGCGATAGAAATCAGTACTGATGCAATCAGGCTTTTATATTTACCAAAGATGTTTAACCAGTCAGAATACCAACTGGTGTCCACACCTGAGTGCTCCTTCATTTTGTTACTTAGCGTGCGCAGACCCTCCAATGCCTTGGTAAGGCGACCGTCAGGAGATGTATTGTTGGGAATCAGAGTACAACACTGATCCCCAAAAATACCACACACTCCTCCTCTTTCGGCTAACACCATATCTAAGCTTATTCTGTTCTGGAATGCCATAAGAGACGTGGCAGCCAATTGCTCATGCACTGCCTGGAGTGCTGAGGTGGTAAAATTCGCCAATCGTTGGACATTATAGTGGACATAATTAATCCGGTCCACACATTTTTGTTTACTGTAACGAACAGGAAAAGGCTCTCCCATCCTGTCGCAATTTGATCCACCAATTTATACTCGTCAGGGACCCCTCTTGGGACTCCAATTGCATCTATATATGTGGGATCTCCTGCATTCAACCATTCTTGCATGTCCCTTCTCTTCCTGTTAAGGAAGGGGATTCTTCCCCATTGTCCAACACCTTCCCACTCCATTTTGGCCAGATCTAAGGCTGTCACACTAACTGGCATGATCAGCGTTACCAGGGCGCACTTACCTGAGGCATTGGTAGGAAGCCTATCGTACAGCAGTTTCTCTCCACACCACAGCCAAACATCATCACGAGCGAGAGGGATTCCTACTGGCAAAGGCACATTTTCATTACACCATGACTCCTAGATATTTCCAATCCCAGGACCCGTCCCATTTCACTTTTAGGCAGGTGAACTTTTGTTTTGCAACTTGGGTGTCAAAAATAGGCTCTTTCTTTTTTATTCCCACATCATTTCATTGGTGTGTCCAATTAAAATTGTCACCCAAGTGTTCACCTGTGTCGGTTGTTTACATTTCAGATTTAGCAGTAGTTGTTGTGTCTGTGTCAGCGTCTTACCATCATCTCGCTCTGCTCCATACCATACCATTCCATTACATGCTCCTTTCGCTCCATCACTTCTGTCATCCCGCATCATATGTTCAAACGCCAACATCGTCCACACACAGCACACGCCAGCAAGCAAAATAGTCAATAAGTTAAACATTTGCATCGTCATCGTCTTTGTTCAGACTCGAAAGTGTCTGACTTTGATCCAATTCATGCCATCTACACATTCCCTCTCATGACCTGCCCGTCCGGGCGGTCAACCTCTAAGCTCAACCTTGGCGGGCTCAAATACTGGGGCCGGGCGCAACTGTGAGTTATGGTACCACTGTTGTTCTGTAGTTCCCAATTGGATGGCGTGTGAGGTTCTAGCCAGAACTCTAAACTGTCCTTACCCGCGAGATTGAGTCCACCTCCGGGAAAGCACCCGGAGGTCGATGTACGGAGTGATGTCCGACTCCAGTGATGCTGAGTTCACTGAGTTCAAATATCTAACTGTGTTCCGAGATTACAAATTAAGCCTCGAGCTAACGCTCCAATTTTGACTGTTAATTGACAAATTTTTAAAGCAACCCAAATGAAATAGTAACCATTTATGCTTAAAATAAAAAATCCCAAAACTATAATAACGCAGATACCGAATTAAACCTCTATTTTTTTTTTTTTTTTTTTTTTACGGGAAGAACAGGTGCTCTACAAGACATAGACAGCTCCAAGACCGCTGCAGTCTTCACCTCCTATTGTCTCATGATTGGCACAATCCACCCACAGGCTGTGCCCACACTGATTCTGTCACCTGGGGGAGGGGGTAGAGACAGTAAAAACAATCGCGGAGCTGTGGAGCCGAGCCCCAAATCAGTCGGGCCCTGGGTCCACAACACCTCTAGCAGAGACACACACAGAACTACCATTTCCGAGCGACCCTTCTCTGGAAATTTTGAAATTCAGTAATGTTCCCAAAACCAAAGAATTTGTAGTCGGTGCTGAAATATGATCTTCCGATTGTGACACGGAGTATTCAACAACGATTGGGTCTAGATCTTTAGTATGATGACGCGCATCAATATTCAATGTGATTTGTGGCTCGGCGATAGTAAACAATTCATACCATTTCCGCTGCTCAGGGACAAGGCACGCGTGCGAGGCAACGCCGGTAGACATAACAAATATACAATTCTAACGCAAGATGCACTCACGACTAAATTTGGATGAGTGCATTTTTGATAAACCAAACCATGTTTGTGATCACATGTACAATGTGATATGTCAATTGGTGAATTGAATGGGTGGCGGTTGCTAAACCACTCAGACCAGAGCAGGAACAGGGCATCCCTACCGCGGGAGAATTGAGAACCAGGTTTCAGAGCTGCCCTCAAATGTTTCAGTTCAGTTCAGCCACTGGGAAGGCAGAGAGCACGGCATATGCTCTCTCCGACGGATGTGCACAGTCAAAATCAGTCCCATCCGGGAATGCCACTCGAATTCCATTGTTCGTTCAGTCAATGGCAGTGACTCAGGCAATCTTGAGAGTCCACATGGCTCAGTGGGGGTTGCGGAAGGAGCTCATAGCTCGCCCCAATATCCAGCACCATCGAAAACTTGTCCATCCACCGTCCCCGGAATGCTAGGACCTGCTAGTCCTCGAACGCTGAAGCTCCGCGGCCCCCTGTCATGGAATGGGGTACGAGCGGGTTTGTGTCAAGTGCGTTGGGAGTGGGTAACGGTGGCACCCCCTGCGCTGGTGGAGCTCTTTGTGACAGATATGGCACCGGAGGATGGCACATTCCAGAAAGTGGCTCGGCATGGACAGCTCATCACCCAGTGACCCCACACCCCGCAGCCAGAGCACTCCCCACTCACAACCCCCGTCTGTAAACACCCATACCTCTGTTACTGCAATCCCAACCTCGTTGACTGGCCTGCTATGGACAGCAGCCAGTCTGCTGTGGCGCTGCGTCACCCGAACCTTGCCCAGAAGCAGCAGAAGTGGAAGGAGCAGCTGCCTCCTTTTTTCTTATCTCTCTTGGCCTTCTAAACCTGCAAGTACAACAATTTTAGTCACGCTCCTTAATCCAATCCCATATTTTCCTTTTCTGATGTCGTGCAAAATTATGTACAAAATGTGTTCTACTTAGCCCGAGTAGCATTTTTCATTGATGGACTATTTCGCCTGATTTCTGCCACTGGGAGGGGCACACCCTTGTGGACGGCCAACTGGAACAGCTGTGTAATGTCGACATTATTGGATGGGTCACTGCCGGAAGTCTCACTCCATTCACGTCTCGCCCTGGCCACATAGACAAGGCCTGTCTCCCCCTTTCCCACCTGAAAGACACAGCAACATCGACCCCAACGGGCCAGAAACATCTGATGCACGGCACGGCCAATCTCACCTGAGGTGTCCCCACTTAGCTGGTGACCATCATGCTGGTCAGCAGGTCTGGCCTCGGCCTCAAGTGAGGACAGTTCCTCTTAAATAAATTTTGTCCCGCTTGTAACTCTGTATAAACCTCTTAGTCTGGTGTCTCCTTTGTAGGAGATTTCAACCAACGTGACCTCTTTACAACGTGTCGAATAAACCAATGTTGACCTTTCTGCTATCTTTACAGCTGTGAGAGCTGTTACTAACACTTCCTTCCCCCTTGGGTAATTACAAATGTCTTATCTTCAAACTTCTTACAAGCACCCAGTATCCTGGCTTCACTATTTTAGTGCCCCTGCTGGGAGACAGAAAGATCCTTGTCACTCTAAATTTGCGCCTGTCTTTTGTTTTCCTAACATTTTTCACATATGGTCAACTAAAGTTGCTTCAACATCTATTTCCCATTTGCTCTTAAATTTGAGGTATTCTATAAGTTCTTCCAAACAGTGTTTTACAATGTCTTAGTCCTAAATACAATGAACTACGATACAATGGAAAATATCAGAATAACATTCAGGGTCATTTGTGTCTGAAATATCTCCTCTACAACAACCTACCCTTGCGTTAAGTGAGTAATTTTCCATAAAGACAGTGCCACTAATTCGACATTAATTTCAAGTATCACTGCTGTGGTGCTGTATTATATGGAAAGGTCTAAACAATCCAAGAAAATTTTGCCCTATCCTGGACTGGGTGTGTGTTATCTAGTTGCGCATCCAATGTGAATAATAATAACTCCTGTGGAGCACATGAGCAGGCTAAAGCAACAACTATATCTTAATCTGTACCGTGGACCCTAAATTAGAATATCTTATTTCTCCCTCCTTGTTGAGGAGAACCTCCGGGATGGGCGTGGTGAGGCGCTATTTGAAGCATTCTCTGGCCTTCTGGTCACACTGGTCACATGTCACCTCAAACCTGTGGAGATAACTGGAGGTGTGGCAATTGCCAGTGAGAAGAGACAAATTATCTTCCTTCCAAAACTTTCAGTTTTGCATAAATTTTGTGTAATAACGTCAATCAATCATTCACTTGATGCTTGAATTTAATTACTCCAATCTTTCTCCAAAAACAATTTGAAAATCAATACTTGGGAGTGCAATAGGGATTCAGGTTGATCAAGCCTGTCCGCCCATTGCATCCCTAGTACTGTAGGGGCTTGCTGGTGTCCTCAATCAATTTTCTGTTTCTTTCCTGAGGCCCGTCCCTTAAACATTCACTCAAACCACATATGCATACAAACACTTTTCTTTCACACTTTCATTCACCAAAAGATACTTTCCAATTCCACACAGAGACCCCTCCCTCGGCGCGTCCGCCTTGATTTCACTGAGATTTGTGCTGGCAGTTCCTTAATTTTGCCTCAATTTAGCCAGCGCATGCCAAAATTTACAACTGTGGGTCTCTTGCTTTTCGCATTCACTCCCCGTGATGTGTTTCTCCTCTCCTGGACGTAGCTGACGACACTGCACCTGTGACATCAAACAGCTCATAGATGCAGATGTTAGCAGTCTGGTCTTTATGGAATGCTGTCATGTCCCTTAAAAGTTGTCATGTCAGTGTTTGCGTCGTACAGTCAAAAAAAACATCTGTCTTCCACCTTTGTCACATTTAATACACATCAGTTAGTAAATCATCTACAAAAATATTTAGTCCAACTTTATATTTGGTAAACCAATCTCCAATTGCTAGTGTTTCCTGTTCCAAGGATTTTCTTTCAACATGTTCATAGAATATTTCACTTAAAACTTATCCCAAAACCATAATCCCTTTGCTTAAAAATTAAAATTTTAATAAGACTGTCGCTGCTCTGCCGTTCCTCAGGTGTCCCCTGCATGTTTCAGTGTTCAACTTGCGTTCATACTCCCTGCCAATTTATATTTATTGTTCGGTTGAATATATACTTTACCCCATGATCTACTCCACTAGTATCGCAAAAGCACTGCTCCACAGCATGAACCATGCTCGACCACATGGATGAGACCCCCCGGAGAGCGAACGCCTGAAGACTGGATTCCATTGCTGTAACATCAAGGGAGGTGTGCCTGAGACACACCTCTGACACAAAAGGACTGAGTGCCACAGCAACAAAAGGCATATCTTCCTTTTCAATCAGTTAACGACTGCCATTGATGCCTGTTTTTCCTCTTGTGTCTGAAATGTTTACATGTTCCTGCTGGTGCTCTCCTTGACTCGTTATCTTTTGCATCTCAAACCATTCTGCCCCCCCAAGGTGACTACGGGGCCATTCATGGCGCCGTCGGAACGGGCGGCGGCTCACACACATACTGTTGCGAGTCTGGCAACTGTGGATAAATGCCTCTCAGACATTCCGTCTTTTCTTCCACTTTTTCAATCACTTCATCCTCTTTCTCTGACTTCCTCCCCCTACTTGGGAACGAGCATCTAACTTCAAAGAGCTGTGAACTCTTTGTTACAGCACACTCATGATTTTACGATTACACCTCTACCCATTGCCTTCTGTAAAATCTTTCTCACTCTTATTTTTTAACACCAATCTCTTCTTTTTCCTCGTGTCATTTCCATCTGTGCATTTCATTCCAGTTACTAATTACAGTTACCTTAATATAAAGACCATCAACTCGAGTATGAAACATAAAATATTTATTTCTTCAATTCCTCCTTACAGCATACCCTAATTCTTATCCTTTTCATTTGTTCAAGTCACACCTTCTTCAATACTGCCTGTTTCATCATCCTCCTTTCAATGGAACATTAATTGTTCCTTTCTCTTTTCTTATTGAACTTCCAATCTCTACACTGACACAATTTCTATCTCTTTTCTCTAGCTTTCTTTCTTTCTCTTTTCTTATTTCATCCCTACTTCATGTTTTTCTTCTCTTTTTTATGTTTCATTTTTATGAATTTATCCTTAATCTCCATGCCACACCCGGGACCCGAGACCACTATCACACTTCCTCTCCTTCGCCATCTTGAAATCAAAATCCACTCGTGCGTGTCCCAAACACACTTCTTACGCAGAACAAATTTAGCCTTCACATTCACACCGCTTCCACTCTGATATTTTAAATCGTATCTTAACCACGAATAGTTCCAAACTATTCTAGTAGGTAAATCCCAGATTTTACTCTACTATCGTCCACACTTTTACACGTATTTATTTATATATTTATTTATTTATTTAACCATATCGTATCTTAACCACGAATAGTTCCAAACTATTCTAGTAGGTAAATCCCAGATTTTACTCTACTATCGTCCACACTGTTACACTTATTTATTTATATATTTATTTAACCATATATTTTAACGCCGTTCCGCTCCTCCTTCCTCTTATAATCTATTTATTTATATATTTATTTATTTATTTAACCATATATATTTTAACACCATTCCGCTCCGCCTTCCTCTTATAATTTAGCGTTGCCAATATGCAGAATTTGAAAAGGATCTGCTTACCTTATGTCACTGTGGGCCCAAGAGGAAGGACGGTCAGAAGTGTGGCTCCTTTATCCTTTATTCTTTTTCAGGTCGTCACCTGGTGTGGACGTGGGTCCCAGACCCGAGTCCCAGACTCTTGTGGTTTTTCCTGAAGTCCCAGACTTCTCGAAGTCCCAGACTTCTTTTCTTTCCTTGGAGTCCCAGACTCTCTCGAAGTCCCAGACTTCTTTTACTGTTCTTGGAGTCCCAGACTCTCTTGAAGTCCCAGACTTCTTTTACATCTCATGCATCACGTCGGCGTCACCATAAATTGTTGGAATTTAGCTTTATATCAATGTTAGAATTTAACTTTAACCCAATGTAAACTCAAATTAGTAATCTGACTCCAATTTGCGACTTTACCCAACTCTCACTCATCCATCAATATGCGCGCTCGTTCTGCAATAGAAAGGTATCAGGAAGCCGGCATTTTCACGCACAAGTGGGTTTATTCCCAATACACAGATTTCTACATGGCACCTGGGTCTCGGGTCCCTCTCAATACAACTCTACACCTCTCTTGCCACCAGCGAATGTGTTCTACCTCCGAGTTGCCCAGTAATGATTCATACGATACAATATGCAAATGGCACAGAGACAATGGCATCCTGGCACGATTCTATTGGCTATGTGTATCCTGCAGTTAACTTTAGCTTGCTCTCATTGGTCTTTCTTCTCCCGCCGAATCCCGTGGCGACTCCTCCTGCTTGTGCTATCCCCCGATGGCCGCTCCTTCGTCCACTGCTCCCGGAGTCATCTCGTCTCGCTCAGCACCGTCTGCTTCTAAAACATTCCATTCCTGCACAACCCCTGCAACCAGTTTCGCTCCACCAGTCACACTCTCAGCATTTTACAATATCACATTTTCATACACTGGATGCACCAACATCTAATGAACTATGTTAAGCTCAAACTCTTATATTCCTTTAATAGTCAAATGTATGAAATCCTTTAAGTGTAACCGAAGTTTAGACCATGCTAATGACAAGACCCTCAGGAGAGGAATGCAGGAAGATTGGATCACAGCTGCACCACAGGAGGTGTGAACGAGACCCCTCTGAAACAATGGACTTCCATGCCGGGATCACAAAAGTGGCTCCTAGCAGTCTACCCTTTGTTCTGTTTAGATTGACTGCCATGATTACATTATCCTTTAACCCGCGACCTCAACCTGGCGGGATCCTCCCGCAAATTGGGCCCGCGTTTCGTGGGTCCATTCGAGGTAGATCAACCCCGTATCTGTCAGACTCAAGCTACCTCCCACGATGAAGATCCACCCAGTGTTTCACGTATCCCTAATCAAGCCGGCTCCCTCTTGCCCCATGGTTCCTCCTGCTACCCCACCTCCGCCTCCGAAGATCATCGACAGTGGCCCGGTCTACACAGTGCGAGAGATCCTGGACTCTAGGCGCAGGGGTAGGGGGTCCAGTACCTGGTCGACTGGGAAGGCTATGGTCCGGAGGAGCGTCAATGGATCCCCCACCACGCGGCTCATCCCGATAGACCTAGTGGTCCGCCAAGAGGCGTCCGTTAAGGGGGGGGTACTGTCATGACCCGTGTCGGTCATGCCTGGTCATGTTTTTGTTCCAGCTGAGCAGGGGCGTTTCCTCCGGCGATCGTCTCGGGTCACGTCATCAGGAGCGGAGAGACGCGCCCACCAGCTCCACACCTGACTGTCATTCAATCACTGATTACACACACTACTTAAGCCACCTACACTGACAAGTCAGCGTCGGATAATTGTTTCTTCCCAAGAGCCATCTCCATTCTAAACTCACACACACACACACACGACCACCCGTACCTTGCACAACAGCAACGTTATGTGTTTTTATATACCCTATTCAGTATTATTTTCCATTGCACTAACTATTCTCTTATTTATCTAATTTATATATTTATCTGAATTATTGTTGTATTGCACTGGAGAGGGGAGCTCTCTAATCTCGTTGCACACTTGAGTACAATGACAATAAAGGGATTTCTGATTTCTGCTCATGTTCATGTCCAATCACAGGCTATTTTAGGTGAAACAATTAATCAACAACTCAATTAGCAAATTCATCTGTAATTATTTTTGGTATTCGATTCCCAAAAATTGATTAATGATTGAGAAATTTATCATTTAGAGACCTTACACTTAAAATTGTTCAAATTCTCTGAATATCAATCTCTCACCAGTAAATATTTTGCAATTTCTCAAGTACAATAATCAACATTTTTACCAATTGCTGATGATTGTTAAGGACCAAATAATAATTCTATGAAGAACAAAATCATGAAATATAAGTAGGGTGTCTCGATACATTTTTTTTTATACATACATTATTATACATACAACATTTTACACTTCCGATCCGATACAGATATTGCGGCCTAGAGTAAAATCTGTTTCCGATATTGTCCGAAGTGATATGAGCAGAAATGGTGCTGCATGCTCTAATAATTTTTTTTGTATGAATTGTTATAAGAGACTTGATCAAGTCATCTTATCAAATGGAATAACAATAGTCAGCAACGCTAGGTATGAGAAATATATGAACCATTTATTCCAAACATGGGGTTCATCTGACTATTAAAGGGTACATACATACAGTTACCTAAAAAGTGCAGTTAGTAATGTAAATCAAAGTGCCGTAATGTCACTTGAATACATTTAATTACTTTTGCATTGCTCCAATACCAGATGTGTTGAAAGAAATTAAGACAACAAAAAAAACAAATCTGTTTATTTTTATATATTTTTAATTTTTCCCGTCTTACAGCTGTTAAATATGCATGGTTTGGAATGCAGGAGGAGGCCTGATCCCCCACAATTCAAATCCAAAGCACAAGAAATGTGAAGGAGACATGCAAACTACTTGTGCACCACGCAGCAGAAACAGACAGACAGATAACTTCGTTTGGTCAAGGAAAGCAGATTTGGTAGCTTCATAACGTTTTTCAAACCATTCCACGTGACCAGTCTGTAAATTTGTAAAACGTAGAGGAGAGATGTTCACTTCACGCACACCCGGAACCACACACACACACCCCCACGCACCCACACACACGCGCCCACACATCCCCACACGCACACACACACTCTCCCGTCATTGTCTCGTAAAAGACAGTGTCTCCGCACTTTTGAGTAGAAACTCGCCGGTGCGTCTTTGATTTAATTTTCTGTGTTCACATTTTCCCCCATTCTTGCATTTCTTGTTCTTTTATTGTCAACTCTTCACCAGCCGCTGTTCCCCAGGACTGGACGGACAAACAGGACTGAAGAGATTAAATATTGACAGTGACAGCGAAGTAAATCCATTATGTGTGTTGTTTTTTTTAAATATCGATACGTGCCGTCATGATATTATTTATTACTAAAGAGTGCGCAACAATTTATTGTAATATCGATTTTTTTTCTCCCATCACTATTGACGAGGGACGTGGCATACGTGCAGCCGGATATCTTAATATGGCCACCACATGCTCCAGGTGTACTGTATTGTATTCTAAAGATGACAAGGTGACTGCCTCAAAGGAATCCAAAACTGCAGAGCAAGGAACGTGGACAGAGGGGTCAAATGAAGCGTTTGAAACAAGAGTCCTAGCTATAGTAACCTTGTCCATAAAAAACTGAAAAAATCTTTTGCACATTTCCGGGGACAATTCTATGCAAATCGATGCAGAATCGATAGTTTTGGGGGAGTAAACGCAACTATGGTTTCGTGCACCACCACATGCAACACTTGCACCATTCTCATGGAAAGACTCTCCCTGCTAGAGGGACGTGTCCGCCAGCTAGAGCAGAGTAATGTGGTAAGTGTAAATGTGGCGGACACGACTGTTAGCACGGGTTGTAGCCAACTTGCTAGTCCGGTTAGCATTGGCCGTAAACGGCTTGCTCATCGCGGTGAGCCTGTTAAGACACATAGCAGTTCCATTCCACCTCGGTCTCCTTGCTCCCGCACTTTAGTGATAGGTGACTCCATTACCCGCAACATTAAGATTGAAAATCCAGCCACAGTAATGTGTATTCCTGGGGCCAGAGCACCCGACATTGAAGCTGATCTTATGGAGCTAGCACGCAAGAGACCTAGACACCAGCGCAGTGCAAACAACACTAGCTATTCAGATATAGTGATACATGTGAGCTCGCATGTTGCGGCCCTCAAAAGAAAGGCGGGGGCGTAGCCCTCATTTCCGAATTTAATCTAAAACTTAATCCTCATCCTAGCAATTCCTTAAAAACATTTGAAATTCTCATTATGCGATCCAAAGCCGCGCTGCCGTTTTATCTTGCCGTTCTTTACCGTCCCCCTGGCTCTTACTCAGGCTTTTTAGATGAATTTTCTGAATTTGTGGCTGATTTGGTAACTCATGCGGATAACATACTTATCATGGGCGACTTCAACATTCATATGAATCTCCTGTCGGAACCACTTACCGTGGCGTTTCAGACAATAATTGATATGTTTGGTTTCACGCAAATAATAGATGAAGCAACGCATGCAAATGGTAACACGTTAGATTTGGTATTAACCCGAGGCTTAGCATCCTCAAAAATAATTGTATATACTACCATATACTAGTGCTATATCTGACCATTAGTTTATCAAATTTGAAGTCTTGGCTCATTGCCATCATTCTGACCATAATCAAAGCTATAGCAGCCGCAATATTAGCTCCTCAACCACTACTGCGCTCTCTGAGCTACTTCCTTTAGCAACCGCTTCGTTTCCTAATTATATTGGTACGATTGATGATCTCACAAACAACTTTAATGTCGCTCTGTTAAATGCGCTTGACTCCGTCGCACCTTTGAAAACTAAAACTCGTCCAAAGAGGCTTACTCCGTGGTTTACAGAGGTAACGCGCATATTGAAACGATCTTGTAGGAAGCTTGAGCGTAAATGGTGTGCGACCAAACTTGAGGTTTTCCGTCAGGCATGGTGCGATAGTTTACTAATATACAAGGAAGCGTTCGATTTAGCCAAAAGTAATTATTACTCTGGATTAATTGTCTTACATAAAACAACCCTAAATATTTATTTGATACCGTAGCAATGCTAACACAACAGCAACCAACCTCGGATAGCTCTTCCTATTCAGCTCACGATTTCATGCAATTCTTTACTCAGAAGATTGAGTGTATTTGTGATGAGATTAAAGACACTGTTCTTAAAATTCCGTTGAATTCCGCGATAAATGGTGTTAATAGGGACATTGGGGATGATAATTGTCCGATAGCCTTATCTCAATTTAAAAAAGATCTCTTGAAAGCCTAAAAAAATTGGTTAGTGCGGCAAAACCGACAACTTGTGTGCTTGATCTGCTTCCTGGCAAACTAATTAAAGAACTGTTTACGACCCTCTGACCATCTGTTTTAAATATAATTAATATATCGCTTACCATGGGTATAGTACCAGCAGCTTTTAGGACCGCCGTTATCCGACCGCTACTTAAGCAACCAAACCTCGAACCAGAGAGTCTCAACAACTATAGGCCGGTTTCAAATCTTCCGTTTTTTGCAAAAATTCTTGAAAAAGTCGTAGCGCAACAACTTAATGAATATATGACTGCTAATAATCAATTTGAACTTTTCCAATCAGGTTTTAGAGCCGACCACTCTACTGAGACGGTCCTTGCTAAAGTTACTAATGATCTTCTCATAGCTATGGACGCCGACACCTCATCAATATTACTCTTACCAGGGTTCGTGGTTAACTTTAAAAACTGCTTGCCCATAGGGCAAGTGCCACTTAAATTTGCCTTGCCCGAGTGGCCAAATTACTTGCCCGACTTGGGCAAGTGACAATTTTTTTTCTCTAAGAATAAAATGTTTATGGTTGTAAAATGTGCGCCACAAATGTAAATAAACATATAATCTGATAAGCATAAATTAATCTTGTTTTCATCATCAACCATGAAACCCTACTCACAACAGCAAATGTATCATCCTGTGCAGTTATTGAAAATGTTAATTGTAGTTTTAATAATTAACAAATCTGCATGTTAAATTGGGAAAATGATATTACAGCAATCCAGATGATCAATTTTAAGTCCAGGAGAGCGTATTAATTGAGGAATCACATGAGTAAATTATGAGTGTGGGAAATTTGTGTATTCCTTTAAGACCAGTGCCTGTGGCGCTGCCTCCATAAGTTTCATAGCATAAACAGAACACAGTCACTGACACTGTCAGGTCACATCATGGAGCGAATGAATTAACAGCCAATAATCAAATATTACTCCCTTCCTTACTCACAACTGAATTGTCTACTTAAAAATATTCTAGCTATTTTAGTCATGTCAGAGGAATACGAAAAGTTCGGATTTGAACGAACTCGTCGCCACTTGTAAACATGCGCAGAAGGTAAGAAAACATCCG
Source organism: Idiotropiscis lumnitzeri (assembly GCF_059441095.1). Lineage (NCBI taxonomy): Eukaryota > Metazoa > Chordata > Actinopteri > Syngnathiformes > Syngnathidae > Idiotropiscis > Idiotropiscis lumnitzeri. The sequence goes on from NC_142403.1 coordinate 1,653,380, forward strand.
GCTGTCAATTTTCGGCCGAAATATCGTAGGTTTTTGTTGTGTTTTTCAAACTTCAAATGAGGATGCTACTACAGCGAGTTCCAATACTGCGGGATTTATTGACGTCCACTTTAACTCGACATTCACTGAACTAACTGATCCCCGTAGCGCCCGCCCAATTGCCCCCGATAAGGCCAATGGACCATACCAAAACATAAGGGGGTGTCTGGGTTAAACCATCACCATACAGTGCACACAAACAGATCACACCACCGTTTTCGTCAAAATTAAAGATATTTGGCTGCTTTAAAAAATGCAAGTTGCCCATAATTTTACCTTGCCCGTGGCCAAATTTCACTTGCCCCGGGCAATCGGGAAGCGGTTAACCGCGAACCCTGCTTACTCGATCTTAGCGCTGCTTTTGACACCGTTGATCATAACATATTATTAAAACGCCTTGAAACGTGTGTTGGCATTTCAGGTTCAGCGCTGTCTTGGTTTAATTCGCATCTGTCGGAGAGGACGCACCGTGTTCATTCATGGCAATGCGACTTCTGATCTTTGTAAGATCACATGTGGAGTTCCGCAGGGATCGGTACGTGGACCTCTATTGTTTAGCATCTACACGCTACCGCTTGGTGATATTATACGGAAATATAACATTAGTTTTCATTGTTATGCTGATGATACGCAATTATACATCCCGTTGGATATAACGAATCCGCGTGATTGCTATAAATTAGAGGCATGCCTTGCCAAAATTAAACAATGGATGTCTTTAAATTTTTTGCATCTTAACTCAGATAAAACCGAGATGCTGATCATTGGACCAGCGCGTCATCGGTACCACTCTGAATATCGATAAATGTAATATTACCCAAAAGGATTCAACAAAAAATCTCGGTGTTATATTTGACGCAACTATGTCATTTCAAATGCACATTAAAAATATTACTCGAACTGCGTTTTTTCATCTGCGTAACATTGCTAAAATTCGCCCAATTCTATCAACGTGTGACGCGGAAATCTTAATGCATGCGTTTGTTACGTCTCGCCTCGACTATTGTAACGTTTTGCTCTCGGGTCTCCCCATGTCTAGTATTAAAAGTCTGCAGTTAGTTCAAAATGCAGCAGCTAGACTCTTAACTAAGACGAGAAAGTTTGATCATATTACCCCGATATTAGCCAATTTGCATTGGCTTCCGGTCCACTTGAGATGTGATTTTAAAGTTCTGCTACTTACTTTTAAAATATTGCACGGCTTAGCACCTTCCTATCTCGTTGACCTCGTGGTACCATATGTTCCGTCCTGGAATCTTCGCTCACAAAATACTGGTCTTTTAGTGATCTCGCGAGCCAAAAAGAAGTCTGCAGGTTCTAGAGTGTTCTCTATTTGGGCACCAATGCTTTGGAATGCACTACCCTCAGATATTAGAGGTGCCACCTCAGTAGAAATGTTCAAAACACTATTAAAGACGCATTTATACTCTTGTGCATTTAGCTGAAATATTTGTTGGCCTGTTTACTGCCGCTTTTTTTTTTTCTCTTTTGTTTTCTTTTCTGCCCCCTTTTCCCCCGGCTGGGGGATTAGGTGACGGTGACCCACTAGGAAGTTTAAGGCATTGACCAACTGGGTATGCACCTGTTCCAGTGATGTCGTCTTCCTGCAGCGCGTCATTTTATCAATTTATTTATATACGTTAGCATCTAATTTAATTATTTGTTGGCCTGTTTACTGCCGCTTCTTCTCTTTTCTACCCCCTCTTCCCCTGCTTGGGAATTAGGTGATGGTGGCCTGCCATGAAGATTACGACACTGACCAACCGGGGAGGGACCTGCTCTGCCGAAGTCGTCTTCATGCAGCACCTCTTCTAATTTGCTTATATTTCAGCACTTCGTTGAACCACTTGTTGGCCTGTTTACTCCTTCTGTGCTTTTTTTTTCTGTTCCTAATTCCCCGGCTTGGGAATTAGGTGATGGTGATTCACTTGGAAGTGGCTGTTCTGAATTTACACCAACTGACCGGTACAAGATCAAAGGCTCATCCTCGGATATGCTGCCATGGAGATTACGGCCCTGGATGAGGACCCACTCCACTGAAGTCATCTTCCTGCAGCATTTCATTTGATTGACTCTCACATTATCTCATCTAACATTGTATAGCATCATTGTATGTGTCAAATGTTGCCCAGTTGGCATCCATATCAGCCTGGTCATCCTGGAAGGGGGATTCCCCCATCTGTGGTCCCTTCTCAAGGTTTCTCACTTTTCCCCTAATGGGGTTTTGAGTTTTTCCTTGCCCTCCTGGGGGTTAAGACCAGTGGATGTCGATTGTGGTTATGTAAAGCCCTTTGAGACTGTCTGTGATTAAGGGCTATACAAATAAAATTGACTTGACTTGACTTGGTGATCAATGTGGCCAGTATACATTGTTTACATTCAAAATTGTTTTTAAAAATAGTTCCTCCACCACGAGCTTACGTTCTTGGAGTGTCCAAGTAAGAACATGCAGGAGGTAATAGTTCGACCATTGCACTGCACTCACCGGTGCCAGTCAAAGTCTCCACCAGGCAGACAAAATCCAAGTCATTATGTAGAAATAGTTCCCTCAGAATAAACGTTTTGTTCATCAACAAATGGGCATTTAACAATGTTATCCTTGAGGGAGTTGCAGGTGTGCGTAGCTCCTCCGATCGGCGAGTTCTGTGAAGCTCTCCCAGTAGCTGGCGCGTTGGAGGATACGCAGACAACAGCGCAGCCTTAGCTCCCCTGGACAGCCAACGATTGGGAGCCAGCAGGAGTCAACGGGCTCTCGAACACACCACAACAGCGTACATACATGCGTTTGGGATCAAGCATTTGCCACAAGCCATTAACGGCAACACCCAACAATAAAACATAACATACCTTAAAATATACAAATTTACAGTGCTAAAAATATTGAGAAAAAAATGGACTATGCGTGTTGATTTTGTTTTCTGACATGCATCACGCAACAGATTTCTCTCTCTCTCCCGCTCTCTCTCTTTTATTTTTTACGCACATTCCACATTTTGAATGTGCCGATGCTATTATGCATACTAGAGGAGCATTTTGTATTAGAATTAGAATTAGAATTAGAAATCCCTTTATTGTCATTGTACTCAAGTGTGCAACGAGATTAGAGGGCTCCCCTCTCCAGTGCAATACAACAATAATACAGACAAATATATAAATTAGATAAATAAATAAGAGAGTGCAATGGAATTTAGTACTGAATAGGGTATATAAAAACACATCACAATGCTGTTCTGCAAGGTAAGGGTGTTCTCGTGTGTGTGTGAGAGTTCAGAATGGAGATGGCTCTCGGAAAGAAACTGTTTCTCAGTCTATTGGTCCTCGATTTGATGCATCTGTAGCGCCTGCCAGAGGGCATCAGGTCGAACAGGTGTGAGTTTGGGTGGGTATTGTCTTTGACGATGTTGAGAGCCCTTCTGAGGCACCGGGCGGTGTAGATGTCCGACAGTGAGGGGAGAGGGCAGCCAATAATCCTTTGCGCTGTTTTGACTGTCCTCTGGAGCCTCACTCTGTCCGCCTCAGTGCAGCCGCTGTACCAGGTGGAGACACAGTACGTCAACAGGCTCTCGATGGACGAGTGGTAGAAGGCCAGCAGCAGCTTCCTGTCCAGGTTGAATTTCCTGAGGACTCTCAGGAAGTGCAGACGCTGGTGGACCTTCTTTACCACTGCTGTGGTGTTGTGAGTCCAAGAAAGGTCGTCGGAGATCTGTACTCCCAGGAACTTGAACGTGTGGACCCTCTCCACACACACGCCTTCGATGCAGAGGGGGGCGGCACCGTCTTGTTCCTCCTTTGTTTTTGCAGTGTTAAGGTGCAGTCTGTTGTCCTTGCACCAAGCTGTCAGTCTCTTTACCTCCTCAGATAAAAATTAAAAAATGAATTAAATTGATGATTTTACTTTTCTTTAACACAGTGCATTTCATCCATTTTATTCATATGGTTTCACTCCCTACTACATTTAAAAATGGATTGGTGATCAAGAAAAGCAAAATATGTTTATAAGTAGTCTTTTAGTCTTTATAGGTCGTTTCGTTAATAGTGCACTGGTGTATAGTTTTTGCTTCCATACAAAATGGACAAAACATTTACATGCTTGCGCTAAACATCAACCCGTATTCTGTTCGTGGATGGCTGCAGCATCACACGAGCGCGTAGAGACAAGTGTGGCAGTAATTAAAAAATAATTATAAAATAAAATATCGAATCGAAATTGGGAACTGAAAATCGAATCGAAACGGAGCTTGAGTGAATCGTTACATCCCTAATAACGCCATTAACTCACGAAACACTTGACTCAAATGCTATACGGTGTTAGAATTTATCTTTAAATCAATGTTAGAATTTAATTTTAAACCAATGTAAACTCAAATTAATAATCTGACTCCAATTTGTGACTTTACCCAACTCTCACTCATCCAACAATATGCGCGCTCGTTCTGCAATAGAAAGGTATCAGGAAGCCGGCATTTTCACACACGAGTGGATTTATTCCTAACACACAAATCTACAACTTGAGTTTGGGTCCCTCTCAATACAGCTCTCTCTGTCTTCGCTGTTCAGCATTAATTTATAGACACAATATGCAAATGACACAGAGACAAAGGCATCCTGGCATGATTCTATTGGCTATGTGTATGCTGCAGTTAACTTTAGCTTGCTTCTCTTGGTCTTTCTTCAAGTGGTGGCCCCTCCTGCTTGTGGCTGAAGGGTCCAGTTTCTTGTGCATCCCTTCCCCCTCGAGGTATCTGTCTGCGCCAGGCACCGACCTAAAACCTCCCAAACCTCACATTCTTTCACTTTCTTTTTCCAACTTCACCAGCCACCCACACAGCATTCCACAGAATAACAGTGACACAAGATGCAGGACATCGAATAAAACTAGCCAGGTTTAAACTCTTCCACTCCTTTATTCCCTCTCATGACCTCAGACAACTGAGGTCATCACTCGAACCCATTATTTTATTGTTACACACGAGCTAAAAATCAAACAACGAAAAATTAGTAACAACTATAAATCCATAGAAGGTGAGGTAAAGCTCAATAGAAAATTAGTAAAAAATTAAAAATCAATAGAAAATTATTAAAACTTAAAAATCAATAGAAAATGTCATTCTAGTAGAAAATCCGTAGAAAATTTCATTTCCTCCTCATGGCCTCAGGTCGCTGAGGCCATCTACACATACTCACATCCCGGACTCCCGTAGGGCCACAGTTGTCCCCCCCCCCCTCCTGGGGGTCCTACTAAGGGATCATCATGTACTGGCCAACAGGAGGGAGTGGCCCCAACGTGCGTTCAATTGTCTTAACAGTTAATGATCTGACACATGGAATACAACAACATCCACATAACACCATAATAGCGGCAAACACAGCGATAGAAATCAGTACTGATGCAATCAGGCTTTTATATTTACCAAAGATGTTTAACCAGTCAGAATACCAACTGGTGTCCACACCTGAGTGCTCCTTCATTTTGTTACTTAGCGTGCGCAGACCCTCCAATGCCTTGGTAAGGCGACCGTCAGGAGATGTATTGTTGGGAATCAGAGTACAACACTGATCCCCAAAAATTCCACACACCCCTCCTCTTTCGGCTAACACCATATCTAAGCTTATTCTGTTCTGGAATGCCATAAGAGACGTGGCAGCCAATTGCTCATGCACTGCCTGGAGTGCCGAGGTGGTGAAGTTCGCCAATCGTTGGACATTATAATCAACATAATTAATCCGGTCCACATTTTTGTTTACCGTAACAAACAGGAAAATACTCTCCCATCCAATTTATATGATCCACCAATTTATACTCGTCAGGGACCCCTCTTGGGACTCCAATTGCATCTATATATGTGGGATCTCCTGCATTCAACCATTCTTGCATGTCCCTTCTCTTCCTGTTAAGGAAGGGGACTCTTCCCCATTGTCCAACACCTTCCCACTCCATTTTGGCCAGATCTAAGGCTGTCACACTAACTGGCATGATCAGCGTTACCAGGGCGCACTTACCTGAGGCATTGGTGGGAAGCCTATCGTACAGCACTTTCTCTCCACACCACAGCCAAACATCATCACGAGCGAGAGGGATTCCTACTGGCAAAGACACATTTTCATCACACCATGACTCCTGGAGATTTCCAATCCCAGGACCAGTCCCATTTAACTTTTAGGCAGGTGAACTTTTGTTTTGCAACTTGGGTGTCAAAAATAGGCTCTTTCTTTCTTATTCCCACATCATTCCATGTGTGTGTCCAATTAAAAATTGTCACCCAAGTGTTCACCTGTGTCGGTTGTTTACATTTCAGATTTAGCAGTAGTTGTTGTGTCTGTGTCAGCGTCTTACCATCATCTCGCTCTGCTCCATACCATACCATTCCATTACATGCTCCTTTCGCTCCATCACTTCTGTCATCCCGCATCATATGTTCAAACGCCAACATCGTCCACACAAAGCACACGCCAGCAGGTAAAATAGTCAATAAGTTAAACATTTGCATCGTCATCGTCTTTGTTCAGACTCGAAAATGTCTGACTTTGATCCAATTCATGCCATCTACACATTCCCTCTCTTGACCTGCCCGTCCGGGCGGTCAACCTCTAAGCTCAACCATGGCGGGCACAAATACAGGGGCCGGGCGCAACTGTGAGTTATGGTACCACTTCTGTCCCGTAGTTCCCAATTGGATGGCGTGTCAGGTTCTAGCCAGAACTCTAAACTGTCCTTAACAGCGAGATCGAGTCCACCTCCGGGAAAGCACCCGGAGGTTGATGTACGGAGCGATGTCCGACTCCAGTGATGCTGAGTTCAAATATCTAACTGTGTTCCGAGATTACAAATTAAGCCTCGAGCAAACGCTCCAATTTTGACTGTTAATTGACAAATTTTAAAGCAACACAAATGAAATAGTAACCATTTATGCTTAAAATAAAAAATCCCAAAACTATAATAACGCAGATACCGAATTAAACCTCTATTTTTTATTTTATTTATTTATTTTTTTTTTTTATGGGAAGAAAAGGTGCTCTACAAGACATAGACAGCTCCAAGACCGCTGCAGTCTTCACCTCCTATTGTCTCATGATTGGCTCAATCCACCTACAGGCTGTGCCCACACTGATTCTGTCAACTGGGGGAGGGGGTAGAGACAGTAAAAACATCGCGGAGCTGTGGAGCCGAGCCCCAACTCAGTCGGGCCCTGGGTCCACAACACCTCTAGCAGAGACACACACAGAACTACCATTTCCGAGCGACCCTTCCCTGGAAATTTTGAAATTTAGTAATGTTCCCAAAACCAAAGAATTTGTAGTCGGTGCTGATATATGATCTCCCGATTGTGCAACAACTATGGGGTCTAGACCTCTAGTATGATGACGCTCATCAATATTCAATGCGATTTGTGGCTCGGCGAAAGTAAACAATTCATACCATTTCCGCTGCTCAGGGACAAGGCACGCGTGCGAGGCAACGCCAGTAGACATAACAAATATATAATTCTAACGCAAGATGCACTCATGACTAAATTTGGATGAGTGCATTTTTGATAAACCAAATCATGTTTGTGATCACATGTACAATGTGATATGTCAATTGGTGAATTGAAAGGGTGGCGGTTGCTAAACCACTCAGACCAGAGCAAGAACAGGGCATACCCACCGCGGGAGGATGGGAACCAGGTTTCAGAGCTGCCCTCAAATGTTTCAGTTCAGTTTAGCCACTGGGAAGGAAGAGAGCACGACATATGCTCCCTCCGACGGATGTGCAGAGTCAAGTTCAGTCCCATCCGGGAATGCCACTCGAATTCCAGTGTTCGTTCAGTCAATGGCAGTGACTCAGGCACTATTGAGAGTCCACATGGCTCAGTGGGGGTTGCGGAAGGAGCTCATAGCTCGCCCCAATATCCAGCACCATCGAAAACTTGTCCATCCACCGTCCCCGGACTGCTAGGACCTGCTAGTCCTCGAATGCTGAAGCTCCGCTGCCCCCTGTCATGGAATGGGGTATGAGCGGGTTTGTGTCAAGTGCGTTGGGAGTGGGTAACGGTGGCGCCCCCTGCGCTGGTGGAGCTCTTTGTGACAGATATGGCACCGGAGGATGGCACATTCCAGAAAGTGGCTCGGCATGGACAGCTCATCACCCAGTGACCCCACACCCCGCAGCAAGAGCACACCCCACTCACAACCCCCGTCTGTAATCACCCATACCTCTTTTACTGCAATCCCAACCTCGTTGACTGGCCTGCTATGGACAGCAGCCAGTCTGCTGTGGCGCCGCGTCACCCGAACCTTGCCCAGAAGCAGCAGAAGTGGAAGGAGCAGCTGCCTCCTTTTTTCTTATCTCTCTTGGCCTTCTAAACCTGCAAGTACAACAATTTTAGTCACGCTCCTTAATCCAATCCCATATATTCCTTTTCTGATGTCGTGCAAAGTTAGGTACAAAATGTGTTCTACTAGGCCGATTAGCATTTTTTCATTCATGGACTATTTCGCCTGATGTCTGCCACTGGAAGGTGCACGCCCTTGTGGACGGCCAACTGGAACAGCTGTGTAGTAATGTCGACATTATTGGATGGGTCACTGCCGGAAGTCTCACTCCATTCATGTCTCGCCCTGGCCACATAGACCAGGCCTGTCTCCCCCTTCCACACCTGAAAGACACAGCAACATCGACCCCAACGGGCCAGAAATATCTGATGCACGGCACGGCCAATCTCACCTGAGGTGTCCCCACTTAGCTGGTGACCATCATGCTGGTCAGCAGGTCTGGCCTCTGCCTCAAGTGAGGACAGTTCCTCTTAAATAAATTTTGTCCCGCTTGTAACTCTGTATAAACCTCTTAGTCTGGTGTCTCCTTTGTAGGAGATTTCAACCAACGTGACCTCTTTACAACGTGTGACCTCTTTACAACGTGTCGAATAAACCAATGTTGACCTTTCTGCTATCTTTACAGCTGTGAGAGCTGTTACTAACCCCTCCTTCCCCCTTGGGTAATTACAAATGTCTTATCTTCAAACTTCTTACAAGCACCCAGTATCCTGGCTTTACTAGATTACTGCCCTGCTGGGAGACGGAAAGAGCTTTGTCACTCTAAATTTGCGCCTGTCTTTTGTTTTCCTAACATTTTTCACATATGGTCAACTAAAGTTGCTTCAACATCTATTTCCCATTTGTTCTTAAATTTGAGGTATTCTATAAGTTCTTCCAAACAGTGTTTTACAATGTCTTAGTCCTAAATACAATGAACTACGATACAATGGAAAATATCAGAATAACATTCATACATCCAACATGAGACACGTGCTTGAGACCACTTCAGGGTCATTTTTGTCTGAAATATCTCCTCTACAACAACTTACCCTTGCGTTAAGTGAGTAATTTTCCATAAAAACAGTGCCACTAATTCGACATTAACTTCAAGTATCACTGCTGTGGTGCTGTATTATATGGAAAAGTCTGAACAATCCAAGAAAATTTTGCCCTATCCTGGACTGGGTGTGTGTTATCTAGTCGCGCATCCAATGTGAATATATCTTATATCTCCCTCCTTGTTGAGGAGAACCTCCGGGATGGGCGTGATGAGGCGCTATTTGAAGCGTTCTCCGGCCTTCTGGTCACACCGGTCACATGTCACCTCAAACCTGTGGACAGAACTGGACGAGTGGCACTTGCCAGTGAGAATGAGAAGGGGTAAATTATCTTCCTTCCAAAACTTTCAGTTTTGCATAAATTTTGTGTAATAACGTCAATCAATCATTCACTTGATGCTTGAATTTAATTACTCCAATCTTTCTCCAAAAACAATTTCAAAATCAATACTCGGGAGTGCAATAGGGATTCAGGTTGATCAGGCCTGTCCACCCATCGCATCCTAAGTACTGTAAGGGCTTGCCGGTGACCTCAAACAATTTTCTGTCCTGAGGCCCGTCCCTACAACATTCACTCAAACCACATATGCATACAAACACTTTTCTTTCACACTGTCATTCACCAAACGATACTTTCCAATTCCACACAGAGACCCCTCCCTTGGCGCGTCCGCCTTGATTTCACTGAGATTTGTGCTGGCAGATCCATAATTTTGCCTTAATTTAGCCAGCGTATGCCAAAATTTACAACTGTGGGTCTCTGGATTTTCCCATTCACTCCCCGTGAAGTTGTTTCTCCTCTCCTGGACGCAGCTGACGAAACTGCACCTGTGACATCAAACAGCTCATAGATGCGAATGTTAGCAGTCTGGTCTTTATGGAATGCTGTCATGTCCCTTAAAAGTTGTCATGTCAGCGTTCGCGTCGTACAGTCAAAAAAACATCTGTCTTCCACCTTTGTCACATTTAATACACATCAGTTAATAAATCATCTACAAAAATATTTGGTACTTTATATTTGGTAAACCAATCTCCAATGGCTAGATATTCCCCTTTCCAAAGATTTTCTTTCAACATGTTCATAGAATACTTCACTTAAAACTTATCCCAAAACCATAATCCCTTTGCTTAAAAATTTAAATTTTAATAAGATTGTCGCCGCCCTGCTGTTCCTCAGGCATCCCCTGCATGTTTCAGTATTTAACTTGTGTTCTAATTCCCTGCTAATTTGTATTTATTGTTAGGTTGAATACATATATTTTATCCCGTACCTTACTACACTAGCACTGTAAAAAAAAATTGCTCCACACCTCAATGAGAGGCAGATGCCTGAAGATTAGATCAACGTCTGCAACATCGAGGGGGGTGCCGCGACACACCTCTGAAACAAAAGGACTGTGACCTTCTTACGAGAGCACCAAAAGGCATATCTTCCTTTTCAATCAGTTAACGACTGCCATTGATGCCTGTTTTTCCTCTTGTGTCTGAAATGTTTACATGTTCCTGCTGGTGCTTCCCCCCCCGGGGCCAGCATGGGCGTCTCCACACTCCCCTGCTGTTCTCCGCGCACCCTCTCTCTCATTATTCACAGCCTGTTCGATCAATTGTATGGTCGCTGGTGTCATCTGTGAATCGTTATCTTTTGCATCTCAAACCATTCTGCTCCCCCCCCCATTAATGGCGCCGTCGGATCGGGCGGCGGCTCAAACACATACTGTTGCGAGTCTGGCAACTGTGGATAAATGCCTCTCAGACATTCCGTCTTTTCTTCCACTTTTTCAATCACTTCATCCTCTTTCTCTGACTTCCTCCTCCTACTTGGGAACGAGCATCTAACTTCAAAGAGCTGTTAACTCTTTGTTAGAGCACACTCATGATTTTACGATTACACCTATACTCATTGCCTTCTGTAAAATCTTTCTCACTCTTATTTTTTTTCCTTTAATTTTCCAAATTCACTGTAGCCTTACCAAAGCCACTCAACCAATCAAGGTATCAAATCACAAACTACAAAGTCAGGAACCACCTATGCTCTTGCAAAGGTTTCTCATGCTCTCAAAGCTTCCTTCAATTAAGATTTCATAACACCAATCTTTTTCTTTTTCTTCATGTCATTTCCATCTGTGCATTTCATTCCAGTTACTAATTACAGTTACCTTAATAGAAAGACCATCAACTAAAGTATGAAACATAAAATATTTATTTCTTCAATTCCTCCTTACAGCAGACCCTAATTCTTATCCTTTTCATTTGTTCAAGTCACACCTTCTTCAATACTGCCTGTTTCATCATCCTCCTTTCAATGGAACATTAATTGTTCCTTTCTCTTTTCTTATTGAACTTCCAATCTCTACACTGACACAATTTCTTCTCTTTTCTCTAGCTTTCTTTCTTTCTCTTTTCTTATTTCATCCCTACTTCATGTTTTTCTTCTCTTTTTTATGTTTCATTTTTATGAATTTATCCTTAATCTCCGTGCCACACCCGAGACCACTATCACACTTACTCTCCTTCGCCATCTTGAAATCCACTCGTGTGTGTCCCAACCACTTCTTACGCAGAACAATTTTAGCCTTCACATTCACACAGCTTCCACACAGACACGTAAATCCCAGATTTTAAACCGTGTCCCGATACGTAAATCCCAGATTTTATACCGTATCTTAACCACGAATAGTTCCAAACTATTCTAGTAGGTAAATCCCAGATTTCAGACCCTACTAACGTCCACACTGTTACACTTTTTATTTATTTATTTTTTTAACTATACTACTTTACTTTTGCGCCATTAATTATGCTAGAAGGTAAATCCCAGATTTTACACCCTAATAGCGTCCAACATTTTTACGCTTACTACGTTCCGCTCCTCCTTCCTCTTATAATTTAGCGTTGCCAATGTGCAGAATTTGAAAGGGTTCTGCTTACCTTGTTTCACTGTGGGCCCAAGAGGAAAGATGGTCGGATGTGTGGCTCTTTTATACTTTATCCTTTCTCAGGTCGTCACCTGGTGTGGACGTGCGAGACCCAGTCTCATGTGGTTTTTCTCGAAGTTCCAAACTTCTTTTACCTCTCATGCATCACGTCAGGCGTCACCATAAATTGTTAGAATTTATCTTTAAATCAATGTTAGAATTTAATTTTAAACCAATGTAAACTCAAATTAATAATCTGACTCCAATTTGTGACTTTACCCAACTCTCACTCATCCAACAATATGCGCGCTCGTTCTGCAACAGAAAGGTATCAGGAAGCCGGCATTTTCACACACGAGTGGATTTATTCCTAACACACAAATCTACAACTTGAGTTTGGGTCCCTCTCAATACAGCTCTCTCTGTCTTCGCTGTTCAGCATTAATTTATAGACACAATATGCAAATGACACAGAGACAAAGGCATCCTGGCATGATTCTATTGGCTATGTGTATGCTGCAGTTAACTTTAGCTTGCTTCTCTTGGTCTTTCTTCAAGTGGTGGCCCCTCCTGCTTGTGGCTGAAGGGTCCAGTTTCTTGTGCATCCCTTCCCCCTCGAGGTATCTGTCTGCGCCAGGCACCGACCTAAAACCTCCCAAACCTCACATTCTTTCACTTTCTTTTTCCAACTTCACCAGCCACCCACACAGCATTCCACAGAATAACAGTGACACAAGATGCAGGACATCGAATAAAACTAGCCAGGTTTAAACTCTTCCACTCCTTTAACGGGCACTTTGCAAATGTTTGCTCATTTTGCACACCCCCGAGGGTCATTTTTATCACACGAATAATTGTAGCGGCAGCTCTCTACATACTTGAACAATTGTCATTGACCAGACTCTACAGCACTAGACACTTTAAAGCACTCAATGACTTTCAGCATAACTGCTCACCAAAAGTTGCTTTACATGTACTGCTAATGCTCATTTTTTAGTATTTTAAGTACTGCACCAGGTTATCTCTGTTCTTATGAATCTCCCAATTATTGTACAGCTTTCATTGGGTGATACTACTGCACAATGGTATTGTCAAACCCACGCGGGCTAACAGGTCCCCCCATTTTAGCGGATGCTGCCTGCTGTTTGTGCTCCACACCGCAAACAACCACCCTCCATCAATGAAAATCCTGGTCTCTTTTTTTTTTTTTTTTACATCAAAAGCCTCGCATTTAAACAGAAGTGTGTAGATTTTTTATAGCCACTGACAGGGGCTTTCCACTATACTCGTTTGTTAAATTCCACTCCTGATGGTTGTGAAAGGGCTGCATCAATAACTTTTTGTACAGACATTAAAAAATATATATTTTTCCCACAAAACTGTCTCCTTTAAAGAGGAGATACATTCTAATATTAAGAAATATCCAAACAATTGGCAGTTTTGAATGAATCTCAATAGATTGTTCTGACCTGTTTTGATTCCCTTGTGTTGGCAAGAGCTGTTCTCCATAACATCTGGGCCTGAGAGTTGGCATCTTTCAGGATCTGGTGCAGGGCTGTGGTGTAAATTAGCAATTCCTTGGCAGAACCTGAATCTAAAGGCTAAACAAAATATGTATCCAATAAAAAAGCATTTATTAGATTCATGTTTGTATTTGGCGGGAATACAATATGCAGTTAAACAAAAGGTGGATAAAAGTATATAATCATGAAGGGTATGAATGTTGAAGTAATATTATTTTCTTGTTTCAATGGACAGGACAGCTGAAGAATAGTCAGGAAGTGAGAGAGAGGGAAGTGCGTGCAGGAAAGAGCTGCTCGGCACTGGATTCGACCGGGATTGCCTGGTACAAGGATTACAGCCTCAACACACATGACGGGTGGAAGAATAAATCACACACATGTTTGAATTTATCATTGACTTGCTCTAATCTATCCTGTGTTACAATTACACATACAATATCTAAAATACTGTGGTTTCCAAAAGGTTTGGGCTTGTGTGTCGCAGAACTTTTTGTCATACCATGAGACAAGTACACCCTCAATCATACATGTTGATGAGTCTCCAAAAGGAGAATGTAGCACAACTGATCATTAAAGGGATCATCAAGTCAGGATGATCCATTTTCTTTTTTAAATGAGAGAAAAATAAGGATTTGAAAAATGGCCCCTGGAAATAACGGCTATGGCCAGGCCCTCTCCCCTCCCTTCATGTCTTGGGGGGAGTCACACCAGAGACCGATCACAATTTGTCCATTCAAAGTCAGAAAGACGTCACTGAAAATGTTTAAATAACAGGGACCATCTGGCCCCAAAATGTGTGTGGACATCTCTACTTTGGCCCACTTCAACTAAAAAATATCACAATATCAAAATGATTAGCCTTTTCACGGAGGATTTAAAAGCGAGTGTGGAAATGAGCAGCTTACGAGCAGTTTCTGTCATGTCTTGTCTGTTTTTTTAATGAGTCACTAAGATATGCAAACACAATGCCTTCTGAGATCAGATTAATTGTTCATAGGTCATAAAGGATAATGTAAATGGCAGTCAATTTAAAACTGAACAAAGGTTGGACTGCTCGGAGCCACTTTTGTGATCCTGGCATGGAAGTCCATTGTTTCAGAGGGGTCTCGTTCACACCTCCTGTGGTGCAGCTGTGATCTAATCTTCCTGCATTCCTCTCCTGAATGTCTGGTCATTAGCATGGTCTAAACTTCAGTTACACTTAAAGGATTTCATACTTTTGACTATTAAAGGAATATAAGAGTTTGAGCTTAACATAGTTCATTAGATGTTGGTGCATCCAATGTATGAAAATGTGATATTGTAAAATGCTGAGAGTGTGACTGGTGGCGCGAAACTGGTTGCTGGGGTTGTGCAAGAATGGAATGTTTTAGAAGCAGAAGGCGCTGAGCGAGACGAGATGACTCCGGGAAGGAGCGGCCATCGGGGGATCGCACGCAGTAGGAGCCACGGGATTCGGCGGGAGGAGAAAGACCAATGAGAGCGAGCTAAAGTTAACTGCAATACACATAGCCAATAGAATCATGCCAGGATGCCTTTGTCTGTGCCATTTTGCATGTTGTATAGTATGAATCAGTACTGGGCAACTCGGGGGTAGAACACATTCGCTGGTGGCAAGAGAGGTGTAGACTTGTATTGAGAGGGATCCGAGATCTAGGTGCCATGTAGGAAATCTGTATTGGGAATAAATCCACTTCGTGTGTGAAAATGCCGGCTTCCTGATACCTTTCTATTGCAGAACGAGCGCGCATATTGTTGGATGTGTGAGAGTTGGGTAAGGTCGCAAATTGGAGTCAGATTACTTATTTGAGTTTACATTGGGTTAAAGTTAAATTCTAACATTGATATAAAGATAAATTCCAACAATTTATGGTGACGCCGACGGGATGCATGAGAGGTAATAGAAGTCTGGGACTTCAAAGAGAGTCTGGGACTCTAAGAAAAGAAAAGAAGCCTGGGGCTTCAAGAGCCTGGGGCTCAAAGGAAGCCTGGGGCTTCAGGAAAAACCACAAGAGTCTGAGACTCGGGCCTGGGGCCCACGTCCACACCAGGTGACGACCTGATAAAGGTTATAGGATAAAGGAGCCACACTTCTGACCGGCCTTCCTCTTGGGCCCACAGTGACATAAGGTAAGCAGATCCTTTTCAAATTCTGCATATTGGCAACGCTAAATTATAAGAGGAAGGCGGAGTGGAACGGCGTTAAAATGTATAAATAAATAAGTGTAAAAGTGTGGACGATAGTAGTGTAAAATCTGGGATTTACCTACTAGAATAGTTTGGAACTATTCGTGGTTAAGATACGGTATAAAATCTGGGATTTACGTATCGGGACACGGTTTAAAATCTGGGATTTACGTGTCTGTGTGGAAGCTGTGTGAATGTGAAGGCTAAAATTGTTCTGCGTAAGAAGTGGTTGGGACACACACGAGTGGATTTCAGGATGTTGAAGGAGAGGAAGTGTTATAGTGGTCTCGGGTCCTGGGTGTGGCACGGAGATTAAGGATAAATTCATAAAAATGAAACATAAAAAAGAGAAGAAAAACATGAAGTAGGGATGAAATAAGAAAAGAGAAAGAAAGAAAGCTAGAGAAAAGAGAAGAAATTGTGTCAGTGTAGCGATGGGAAGTTCAATAAGAAAAGAAAAGGAATGTGAAAAAGATGCAGAATGTGTAGAAAAGAGAAAGGAACAATTAATGTTCCATTGAAAGGAGGATGGTGAAACAGGCAGTATTGAGAATGACAGAGTTTGGTGATTGAAGAAGGTGTGACTTGAACAAATGAAAAGGATAAGAATTAGGGTCTGCTGTAAGGAGGAATTGAAGAAATAAATATTTCATGTTTCATACTTGAGTTGATGGTCTTTCTATTAAGGTAACTGTAATTAGTAACTGGAATGAAATGCACAGATGGAAATGACACAAAGAAAAAGATTGGTGTTATGAAATCTTAATTGAAGGAAGCTTTGAGAGCATGAGAAACCTTTGCAAGAGCATAGGTGGTTCCTGACTTTGTAGTTTGTGATTTGATACCTTGATTGGTTGAGTGGCTTTGGTAAGGCTACAGTGAATTTGGAAAATTAAAGGAAAAAAAATAAGAGTGAGAAAGATTTTACAGAAGGCAATGAGTATAGGTGTAATCGTAAAATCATGAGTGTGCTCTAACAAAGAGTTAACAGCTCTTTGAAGTTAGATGCTCGTTCCAAAGTAGGGGGAGGAAGTCAGAGAAAGAGGATGAAGTGATTGAAAAAGTGGAAGAAAAGACGGAATGTCTGAGAGGCATTTATCCACAGTTGCCAGACTCGCAACAGTATGTGTTTGAGCCGCCGCCCGATCCGACGGCGCCATTAATGGGGGGGGAGCAGAATGGTTTGAGATGCAAAAGATAAAACGATTCACGGATGGCACCAGCGACCATACAATTGATCGAACAGGCTGTGAATAATGAGAGAGAGGGTGCGCGGAGAACAGCAGGGGAGTGTGGAGACGCCCGTGCTGGCCCCGGGGGGGAAGCACCAGCAGGAACATGTAAACATTTCAGACACAAGAGGAAAAACAGGCATCAATGGCAGTCGTTAACTGATTGAAAAGGAAGATATGCCTTTTGGTGCTCTCGTAAGAAGGTCACAGTCCTTTTGTTTCAGAGGTCTGTCGCGGCACCCCCCTCGATGTTGCAGACGTTGATCTAATCTTCAGGCATCTGCCTCTCATTGAGGTGTGGAGCAGTTTTTTTTTACAGTGCTAGTGTAGCAGTCCGGGGATAAAATATATGTATTCAACCTAACAATAAATACAAATTAGCAGGGAATTAGAACACAAGTTAAACACTGAAACATGCAGGGGATGCCTGAGGAACAGCAGGGCGGCGACAATCTTATTAAAATTTAAATTTTTAAGCAAAGGGATTATGGTTTTGGGATAAGTTTTAAGTGAAGTATTCTATGAACATGTTGAGAGAAAATCTTTGGAAAGGGGAATATCTAGCCATTGGAGATTGGTTTACCAAATATAAAGTTGGACTAAATAGTTTCGTAGATGATTTATTAACTGATGTGTATTAAATGTGACAAAGGTGAAAGACAGATGTTTTTTTGACTGTACGACGCGAACGCTGACATGACAATTTTAGGGGATATGACATCATTCCATAAATACCAGACTGCTAACATTCGCATCTATGAGCTGTTTGATGTCACAGGTGCAGTTTCGTCAGCTACGTCCTTGAGAGGAGAAACAACTTCACGGGGAGTGAATGGGAAAATCCAGAGACCCACAGTTGTAAATTTTGGCATACGCTGGCTAAATTGAGGCAAAATTAAGGAACTGCCAGCACAAATCACAGTGGAACCAAGGCGGACGCGCCAAGGGAGGGGTCTCTGTGTGGAATTGGAAAGTATCGTTTGGTGAATGAAAGTGTGAAAGAAAAAGTGTTTGGATGCATATGTGGTGTGAGTGAATGTTTAAGGGACGGGCCTCAGGACAGACAATTGTTTGAGGTCACCGGCAAGCCCTTACAGTACTTAGGATGCGATGGGTGGACAGGCCTGATCAACCTGAATCCCTATTGCACTCCCGAGTATTGATTTTCAAATTGTTTTTGGAGAAAGATTGGAGTAATTAAATTCAAGCATCAAGTGAATGGTTGATTGACGTTATTACACAAAATTTATTCAAAACTGAAAGTTTTGGAAGGAAGATAATTTACCCCTTCTCATTCTCACTGGCAAGTGCCACTCGTCCAGTTCTGTCCACAGGTTTGAGGTGACATGTGACCAGTGTGACCAGAAGGCCGGAGAATGCTTCAAATAGCGCCTCACCACGCCCATCCCGGAGGTTCTCCTCAACAAGGAGGGAGAAATAAGATATTCTAATTTTGGATCCACGGTACAGATTAAGATATAGTTGTTGCTTTAGCCTGCTCATGTGCTCCACAGAAGTTATTATTATTCACATTGGATGCGCGACTAGAGAACACACACCCAGTCCAGGATAGGGCAAAATTTTCTTGGATTGTTTAGACTTTTCCATATAATACAGCACCACAGCAGTGATACTTGGAGTTAATGTCGAATTAGTGGCACTGTTTTTATGGAAAATTACTCACTTAACGCAAGGGTAAGTTGTTGTAGAGGAGATATTTCAGACGAAAATGACCCTGAAGTGGTCTCAAGCACGTGTCTCATGTTGGATGTATGAATGTTATTCTGATATTTTCCATTGTATCGTAGTTCATTGTATTTAGGACTAAGACATTGTAAAACACTGTTTGGAAGAACTTATAGAATACCTCAAATTTAAGAACAAATGGGAAATAGATGTTGAAGCAACTTTAGTTGACCATATGTGAAAAGTGTTAGGAAAACAAAAGACAGGCGCAAATTTAGAGTGACAATGATCTTTCTGTCTCCCAGCAGGGGCAGTAATCTAGTAAAGCCAGGATACTGGGTGCTTGTAAGAAGTTTGAAGATAAGACATTCGTAATTGCCCAAGGGGGAAGGAGGGGTTAGTAACAGCTCTCACAGCTGTAAAGATAGCAGAAAGGTCAACATTGGTTTATTCGACACGTTGTAAAGAGGTCACACGTTGTAAAGAGGTCACGTTGGTTGAAATCTCCTACAAAGGAGACACCAGACTAAGAGGTTTATACAGAGTTACAAGCGGGACAAGATTTATTTAAGAGGAACTGTCCTCACTTGGGGCCGAGGCCAGATCTGCTGACCAGCATGATGGTCACCAGCTAAATGGGGACACCTCAGGTGAGATTGGCCGTGCCGTGTATTAGATATTTCTGGCCCGTTGGGGTCGATGTTGCTGTGTCTTTCAGGTGGGGAAGGGGGAGACAGGCCTGGTCTATGTGGCCAGGGCGAGACGTGAATGGAGTGAGACTTCCGGCAGTGACCCATCCAATAATGTCGACATTACTACACAGCTGTTCCAGTTGGCCGTCCACAAGAGCGTGCACCTTCCAGTGGCAGACATCAGGCGAAATAGTCCATGAATGAAAAAATGCTAATCGGCCTAGTAGGACACATTTTGTACCTAACTTTGCACGACATCAGAAAAGGAATATATGGGATTGGATTAAGGAGCGTGACTAAAATTGTTGTACTTGCAGGTTTAGAAGGCCAAGAGAGATAAGAAAACAGGAGGCAGCTGCTCCTTCCACTTCTGCTGCTTCTGGGCAAGGTTCGGGTGACGCAGCGCCACAGCAGACTGGCTGCTGTGCATAGCAGGCCAGTCAACGAGGTTGGGATTGCAGTAACAGAGGTACGGGTGGTTATGGACGGGGGTTGTGTGTGGGGTGTGCACTTGCTGCGGGGTGTGGGGTCACTGGGTGATGAGCTGTCCATGCCGAGCCACTTTCTGGAATGTGCCATCCTCCGGTGCCATATCTGTCACAAAGAGCTCCACCAGCGCAGGGGGCGCCACCGTTACCCACTCCCAACGCACTTGACACAAACCCGCTCGTACCCCATTCCATGACAGGGGGCCGCGGAGCTTCAGCGTTCGAGGACTAGCAGGTCCTAGCATTCCGGGGACGGTGGATGGACAAGTTTTCGATGGTGCTGGATATTGGGGCGAGCTATGAGCTCCTTCCGCAACCCCCACTGAGCCATGTGGACTCTCAAGATTGCCTGAGTCACTGCCATTGACTGAACGAACAATGGAATTCGAGTGGCATTCCCGGATGGGACTGATTTTGACTGTGCACATCCGTCGGAGAGAGCATATGCCGTGCTCTCTGCCTTCCCAGTGGCTGAACTGAACTGAAACATTTGAGGGCAGCTCTGAAACCTGGTTCCCATCCTCCCGCGGTGGGTATGCCCTGTTCCTGCTCTGGTCTGAGTGGTTTAGCAACCGCCACCCTTTCAATTCACCAATTGACATATCACATTGTACATGTGATCACAAACATGATTTGGTTTATCAAAAATGCACTCATCCCAATTTAGTCATGAGTGCATCATGCGTTAGAATTATATATTTGTTATGTCTACCGGCGTTGCCTCGCACGCGTGCCTTGTCCCTGGGCAGCGGAAATGGTATGAATTGTTTACTTTCGCCGAGCCACAAATCGCATTGAATATTGATGCGCGTCATCATACTAGAGATCTAGACCCCATAGTTGTTGAATACTCCGCGTCACAATCGGGAGATCATATTTCAGCACCGACTACAAATTCTTTGGTTTTGGGAACATTACTAAATTTCAAAATTTCCAGGGAAGGGTCGCTCGGAAATGGTAGTTCTGTGTGTGTCTCTGCTTGAGGTGTTGTGGACCCAGGGCCCGACTGAGTTGGGGCTCGGCTCCACAGCTCCGCGATGTTTTTACTGTCTCTACCCCCTCCCCCAGTTGACAGAATCAGTGTGGGCACAGCCTGTAGGTGGATTGAGCCAATCATGAGACAATAGGAGGTGAAGACTGCGGCGGTCTTGGAGCTGTCTATGTCTTGTAGTGCACCTTTTCTTCCCATAAAAAAAAAAAAAAAAAATAATAAAATAAAAAATAGAGGTTTAATTCGGTATCTGCGTTATTATAGTTTTGGGATTTTTTATTTTAAGCATAAATGGTTACTATTTCATTTGTGTTGCTTTAAAATTTGTCAATTAACAGTCAAAATTGGAGCGTTAGCTCGAGGCTTAATTTGTAATCTCGGAACACAGTTAGATATTTGAACTCAGTGAACTCAGCATCACTGGAGTCGGACATCGCTCCGTACATCAACCTCCGGGTGCTTTCCCGGAGGTGGACTCGATCTCGCTGATAAGGACAGTTTAGAGTTCTGGCTAGAACCTGACACGCCATCCAATTGGGAACTACAGGACAAAAGTGGTACCATAGCTCACAGTTGCGCCCGGCCCCAGTATTTGTGCCCGCCATGGTTGAGCTTAGAGGTTGACCGCCCGGACGGGCAGGTCAAGAGAGGGAATGTGTAGATGGCATGAATTGGATCAAAGTCAGACACTTTCGAGTCTGAACAAAGACGATGACGATGCAAATGTTTAACTTATTGACTATTTTACCTGCTGGCGTGTGCTTTGTGTGGACGATGTTTGCGTTTGAACATAGGATGCGGGATGACAGAAGTGATGGAGCGAAAGGAGCATGTAATGGAATGGTATGGTATGGAGCAGAGCGAGATGATGGTAAGACGCTGACACAGACACAACAACTACTGCTAAATCTGAAATGTAAACAACCGACACAGGTGAACACTTGGGTACAATTTTAATTGGACACACCCATGGAATGATGTGGGAATAAAAAAGAAAGAGCCTATTTTTGACACCCAAGTTGCAAAACAAAAATTCACCTGCCTAAAAGTTAAATGGGACTGGTCCTGGGATTGGAAATCTCCAGGAGTCATGGTGTAATGAAAATGTGTCTTTGCCAGTAGGAATCCCTCTCGCTCGTGATGATGTTTGGCTGTGGTGTGGAGAGAAAGTGCTGTACGATAGGCGTCCCACCAATGCCTCAGGTAAGTGCGCCCTGGTAACGCTGATCATGCCAGTTAGTGTGACAGCCTTAGATCTGGCCAAAATGGAGTGGGAAGGTGTTGGACAATGGGGAAGAATCCCCTTCCTTAACAGGAAGAGAAGGGACATGCAAGAATGGTTGAATGCAGGAGATCCCACGTATATAGATGCAATTGGAGTTCCAAGAGGGATCCCTGACGAGTATAAATTGGTGGATCAAATTGCAGCAGGATGGGAGAGTCTTTTCCTGTTCATTATAGTAAACAAAAATGTGGACCGGATTAATTATGTCCACTATAATGTCCAACGATTGGCGAATTTTACCACCTCAGCACTCCAGGCAGTGCATGAGCAATTGGCTGCCACGTCTCTTATGGCATTCCAGAACAGAATAAGCTTAGATATGTTGTTAGCCGAAAGAGGAGGGGTGTGTGGTATTTTTGGGGATCAGTGTTGTACTCTGATTCCCAACAATACATCTCCTGACGGTCGCCTTACCAAGGCATTGGAGGGTCTGCGCACGCTAAGTAACAAAATGAAGGAGCACTCAGGTGTGGACACCAGTTGGTATTCTGACTGGTTCAACATCTTTGGTAAATATAAAAGCCTGATTGCATCAGTACTGATTTCTATCGCTGTGTTTGCCGCTATTATGGTGTTATGCGGATGTTGCTGTATTCCATGTATCAGATCATTAACTGTTAAGACAATAGAACGCACGTTGGGGCCACTCCCTCCGGGTGGTCAGTACATGATGATCCCTCAAAAGGACCCCCAGGAGGCGGAGGTAGCCGTGGCCCTCCGGGAGTCCAGGATGTGAGTATGGAAAGATGGCCTCGGGGACCTGAGGCCATAAGGAGGGAAGGAAATTTTCTACTGATTCTTATTCTTTTACTAATTGTTTGATGTGTTTTAGTTTTATGGCAAGTGATGTCGAGCTCGTGTGCAGCAATGAAATAAGGTGTTCAAGTGATGACCTCAGATGTCTGAGGTCATGAGAGGGATTAAAGGATAATGTAAATGGCAGTCAATTTAAAACTGAACAAAGGTTGGACTGCTCGGAGCCACTTTTGTGATCCTGGCATGGAAGTCCATTGTTTCAGAGGGGTCTCGTTCACACCTCCTGTGGTGCAGCTGTGATCTAATCTTCCTGCATTCCTCTCCTGAATGTCTGGTCATTAGCATGGTCTAAACTTCAGTTACACTTAAAGGATTTCATACTTTTGACTATTAAAGGAATATAAGAGTTTGAGCTTAACATAGTTCATTAGATGTTGGTGCATCCAATGTATGAAAATGTGATATTGTAAAATGCTGAGAGTGTGACTGGTGGCGCGAAACTGGTTGCTGGGGTTGTGCAAGAATGGAATGTTTTAGAAGCAGAAGGCGCTGAGCGAGACGAGATGACTCCGGGAAGGAGCGGCCATCGGGGGATCGCACGCAGTAGGAGCCACGGGATTCGGCGGGAGGAGAAAGACCAATGAGAGCGAGCTAAAGTTAACTGCAATACACATAGCCAATAGAATCATGCCAGGATGCCTTTGTCTGTGCCATTTTGCATGTTGTATAGTATGAATCAGTACTGGGCAACTCGGGGGTAGAACACATTCGCTGGTGGCAAGAGAGGTGTAGACTTGTATTGAGAGGGATCCGAGATCTAGGTGCCATGTAGGAAATCTGTATTGGGAATAAATCCACTTCGTGTGTGAAAATGCCGGCTTCCTGATACCTTTCTATTGCAGAACGAGCGCGCATATTGTTGGATGTGTGAGAGTTGGGTAAGGTCGCAAATTGCAGTCAGATTACTTATTTGAGTTTACATTGGGTTAAAGTTAAATTCTAACATTGATATAAAGATAAATTCCAACAGTCATAATGTTACATTTTAATCCATAAGCCTTACATTTCTGCCCCATAGCCACTCAGGGGATACGCCTGCACCACTCATCCGAAAATGAATGCGGCCACACCGGGGGCCTCTGCACCATGTGTTGGGTCTTCCCTGGTCAATCTCGGTCAAGGGCGCTGCAATGTTGGTGCTCCCTGTGGCCGTGGGCTGTCATTTCTCTCAGCGTGGACGGGCTATCTTTGGGTACCCTTTCCTGATATGGTTTCTCTGTGCCTTGCCATGTCTTTCTTGAACACAGTTTATCAAGTTGTGTGAATGTATGTGTTTTGCGTTTTACCTGCATCTGAATGTGTCTTGTTGTGTATGTTGGGTGAGTGGGGGCGTGTCTTATTTTTTGTTGGAAATGGGATGTTTTTATTGTATAGCACTTAGAGCTGCATTGTATAAATGAAAAGTGCTATGTAAATCAAATTTACTTCAGCAATTTGACTATCTTCATCAGCCGTGTGAAATTTAATGAGAAACTTAAGTTGACACGCAGCTGATTTTGGCAGGGTTAGGCAAAAGGTTATTGCTAAAAAAAAATGAATGACCTTTCTGATGATTAGAAGCATTTAATAGCTGATTGCCTTGTCCATCCATCCATTATCTGTACAGCTTCTCCTCACTAGGGTCGCGTGGGGAGCTGGAGCCTATCCCAGCAATCTTCGGGCAGTAGGCAGGGTACACCCTTAACTGGTTTTCAGCCAATCGCAGGGCACACATAGTCGAACAATCATCCACGCTCACACTCATTCCTAGGGGCAATTTAGAGTGTCAATCAACCTGCCATGTATGTTTTTAGAATGTGGGAGGAAACCCGGAGGAAACCCACACAGGCACAGGGAGAACATGGAAACTCCACACAAGGACGGTACCGGAATTTAACCCACAACCTCTGCACTGTGAGGCCATCGTGCTAACCACTCGTCCGCCGTGCCGCCCTTGTCATTGTTAAAATAAGTGAGATTCATTCAACGGATTTGTGTGGGGGTTCGGGTTTGGGGGGCCTGGCGAAGTTAAACCCGAGAAGTGCGAGTTCCATGTGCCCTCGGTGCACTTTTTGGGATATATCATCGCCCAAGGTCAACTCCAGCCAGATCCCGCCAAGATCCAGGCGGTGGTGGAGTGGCCCACGCCCTCTACCCGCAAGGAGCTTCAGCGCTTTCTGGGCTTCGCCAACTTCTACCGCCGCTTCATCCGCAACTACAGCAAGGTAGCCAGCCCCCTCACCGCGCTCACCTCCACCTCTACCTCCTTCCAGTGGACCCCGGCGGCGTCCCAAGCCTTCGGTCACCTCAAGGAAGCCTTCACTAGTGCCCCGGTTCTCAGACATCCCGATCCCTCGCAATAGTTCATCGTGGAGGTGGATGCCTCCGACACCGGTGCGGGAGCCGTCCTCTCCCAACGGGATCCTGAAACACAGAAAACTCACCCATGTGCCTTTTTTTCCCGACGCCTGTCCTCCGCTGAGAGGAACTACGACGTCGGAAATCGGGAACTGTTGGCAGTAGTGTGGGCTCTTCAGGAGTGGCGACATTGGCTAGAAGGCACCTCAATCCCGTTTCTCGTATGGACTGACCACAAGAACCTGGCCTACCTGCAGTCAGCCAAGCGGATGAACCCCCGCCAGGCTCGCTGGCACCTCTTCTTGAGCCGATTCAACTTCACCCTCTCCTTCCGGCCCGGATCAAACAACGGCAAGGCGGACGCCCTATCCCGCATGTTTTCGCCTCCCGCCAGTCCGGAGACCTCGGAAACCATCCTGCCTCCCTCGTGCCTCCTGGGGGCGGCCTCCTGGGAGATCGAGCACACGGTGAGGGAGGCTCAGCAGAAGCAACCCGATCCCCGACCGGGCCCCTCAGACCGTCTTTTCGTCCCCGACGCCGTGCGGTCCCAGGTGCTCCAGTGGGGGCACTCGTCCTCGCTCACCTGCCACCCGGGCGTTACTCGCACCCTCCGTTTCCTCCAAGAGCACTTCTGGTGGCCCAGCATGGCCAAGGATACGCGAGAGTTCGTACTGGCATGCTCGGTATGTGCTCGAGGAAAGGCTTCTCACTCAGCCCCGGCGGGTCTCCTGCGTCCTCTGCCTATCCAGAGCCGTCCCTGGTCCCACATCGCCGTGGATTTTGTCACAGGCCTCCCCCCATCCGATGGACACACTGTCATACTCACCATCATCGACCGTTTCTCCAAGAGTGTTCACTACGTCCCCCTTTCCAAGTTGCCCACCGCTCTGGAGACGGCCAAACTTCTCACCCAGCACGTCTTCCGACTCCACGGCATCCCGTTGGACATAGTCTCCGACCGAGGTCCCCAGTTCTCGTCACAGGTCTGGAAAGAATTTTGCAAGGCGGTGGGCGCTACGGCCAGTCTCTCCTCCGGGTACCATCCCCAGACCAACGGGCAGACCGAGCGGGCCAACCAAGATCTGGAGGCGGCGCTGCGGTGCGTGGTGGCCCGTAACCCGGTGTCATGGAGTGAGGCTCTGCCGTGGATCGAGTACGCCCACAACTCCCTCTCCTGCGCCTCCACAGGTATGTCTCCCTTCATGGCCTGTCTCGGCTACCAACCCCCCTTATTCACAGAACAGGAGCATGCGGTGGCGGTTCCCTCCGTCAAGGAGCACCTCCGTCGGGTCAAGGGAGTCTGGGCCGAGGTAAAGGCTTCCCTCACCCGTTCCGTTCGGCGCAGCAGAACAAGCTCCTAGCCGACCGTCATCGAACTCCGGCTCCAGATTACAAGCCCGGCCAGATGGTCTGGCTCTCGTCTCGCGACCTTCCCCTGCAGACGGATTCACATAAGCTGTCCCCTCGATACATTGGTCCCTTCCCCATCACCAAGATAATTAACCCATGCTCCGTCAGGCTCAAACTTCCCGACTCCCTAAAGATCCATCCCACATTTCACGTCTCTCTCCTCAAGCCTGTTTCCTCCAGCCCTCTGAGCCCTCCGACCGTCTCCCCTCCAACCCCCCTGATGATCGACGATCACCCGGCATTCACGTGTCCAAGGTGTTGGACGTGAGGCGCCGGGGAAGAGGGTTCCAGTATCTGGTGGACTGGGAAGGTTATGGCCCAGAAGAGCGCTCGTGGATCCCTCGCAAGCTCTTCCTGAATGATTCCCCTATCCGGGATTTCTACGCCTTACACCCGGATAAGCCGGGTAGGACGCCAGGAGGCGTCCGTTGAGGGGGGGGGTACTGTGGGGGTTCGGGTTTGGGGGGCCTGGCGAAGTTATTGTTGTTTCAGGTCTCCGGCAGTTTCCAGCCAGGCACGCCTCCGGCTTGAGAGGGCGTCGGCTCCTGCGCACCTGCAGCTCATCAACGGCAATCACCGCGAGGTTAAAGCTCAGCGCTGCCAGGAGCCAGACGCCGGATTATCCCGTGACCAACCGTGCCGCCCAGCGCCCGTCCGAGCCCGTGCCTCTGCTGCCTCCCGTCGAGTTCCTGACCGCCGCCTGCACCTTGGCCGCCCTTATCCTGCCTGCCTGCCGTTCTCCGCTCCCGCCTCCTCGTCGGCGTCTTCCCCGCCACGCCGATCTCCTCGCCCGCGCTCCTCCCGCCACAGCGCCTGTCTGCCTCCCGCTCGCCGCTCCCGCTGCGTCGCCGCCTGCCGGCTTCCCGCGCCCAGCTCCCGCCGCTCCTCCTCCAGCCCCCCTTCCCCGGTTCCCGAACTCGTCGCTTCCCCTCCTATCATACCAATAAAACCTCCTCACCTCTCCCCGCTTGCTTTTGGGTCCTGTTTTCTCTCCATTCGGGTCACCGGACCGCCACAGATTTGGTTGGATAAGAGCATATTAAGGAAAGTTTGTACCAGGTAGGAATGCAGGGAAAAATAATCAATAAAGAATGAAGTATATTTTGCTCTGTCCATGTGCTGAGTGCTGCGCACAAACGTGGCTTTTTTTAATCATTACAGCATTTTTATTTATTTCCCCTCTGTATTATGGACAGACTTCCCTCTGTACTATGGACTGACATTAGGAGTGTTTCCTTACACTTGTATATGTTGAGGGATGTAAATGTGTATGGGGATTTGTGTATATACATATATACTGTGCATATTTAGATGGCTTTGCTTTTCCAAATATTTGCTGCTAATGTTATACATTAACGGCTAGATTAAGTTGCTGTCTCAGCGTGACCTTTATCTTTTCTGCTGTAACACTGCAAATTTCTCCCCATTGTGGGACTAATAAAGGCCATCTTCATCTTTGTCTTTACATTTCAATCAGTGGGCTTCTGTACAGGAAGTTAGTGAGGTGGCCGCAGCGCTTCAGTTGTGGAGTCTATTCGCAACATGAGGCAGTAACAGGAGATTTAACCTGCTCCATCATCACAAAAAGTCCCAGTGTGGGTGTACTTTGGGTCCCAAGGAAAAGGGAGCTTGACCACAATTGTATATCTTGTATTGCTCCAATTACATTGCGCAAGCGTACCTAATGTTGTGACAAATACAGGTACTAGCTTGATCATGAATACCTTTTTATGCAGGAAAACTGATAGACAGATAGATCGAGGTTTGAGGCGGGATGGCCTCCGCTATTCAAGGGCATGTCACGGAAGCCAGCCACCGTCCCTGCCAGAGGTTGAGCCGGTGATCTGTGCCAGGTGGAGAAAAGGATAGGTCGGTGCACCCTAATGGGGAATGAAGAAGAGCAAGAGTGGCCAAAGGGGGCTGCTATGGCTCAGGGGGAAACCCACCCCCAACCCACCAGCCAGAAGAGACCAGGGGCCCTGTGCCTATGGTCTACCCACCTCAAATCATCTTCCACCTAAAGGAATATAAGAGTTTGAGCTTCACGTAGTTCATTAGATGTTGCTGCATCCTGTGTATGAAAGTGTGAGACTGTAAAGTGCTGAGCGTGTGACTGGTGGAGCGGAACAGGGTATGTGGTGCAAGAATGTGCAAGAATGGAATGTTTTAGAACAGACGGTGATAACCGCAAGGAGGGGGCGGAGACGAGATGACTCAAGCACAACCAAGAGGAGCCACCATGTGATTCTTCAGGGGAAGAAAGACCAATAAGAGCAAGCTAAAGTTAACTGCAGGATACACATAGCCAATAGAATCATGCCAGTATGCCTTTGTTGCCGTGCCATTTGCATATTGTATAGTATGAATCGTTACTGGGCAACTCGGATGTAGAGTATGTCTGCTGGTGGCAAGAGAGGCGTACAGAGTTGTATTGAGAGGGACCCGAGACCCAGGTGCACATGTAGTAAATCTGTGTATTAGGAATAAATCCACTCGTGCATGAAAATGCCGGCTTCCTGATACCTTTCTATTGCAGAACGAGCGCGCATATTGTTGGATGAGTGAGAGTTGGGTAAGGTCACAAATTGGAGTCAGATTGCTAATTTGAGTTTACGTTGATTTAAAATTAAATTCCAACACACCCTACTACTAAGATCACCAGGTCCTCGACAAGAAATCTAGATAAGTGTGACCTGAGTTGGAGAAGGTGGATGTGACAGCGTACCTCAGGTTCAGCTTTACCTTCTGATAGTTGAACTCAAGTGATGAATTCAAGGAATAGATGGTGGCCTCCATCTTGTACAGTAGTTTGCTCCCATCCAAGATCTGCTTCTGCAGAGCCTTGAACTCATTAGGTTTTCCACCACCCAGTTCAGGGGAGGGCGGCGGGGGGGGAACTCCTCGACTGCACCCAGGGCAGCCGATCCGTTGCTGACTACTCGATCGCCTTCCGCATTTGCGCGGCGGAGAGCGGATTTAATGACGTTGCCTTTCGGACTTTGTTCCGCCGCGGACTCAATACGGCCCTGAAGGACGAGCTCGCCGTTCGCGAGGACTCCTTCTCCCTGGAGGAGCTCATCTCCCTGGCAATCCGCTTGGACAATCGCCTGTGAGAGAGACGCCGGGAGAGGGGAGCTGAGCAGCCGCGCACCGAGGCGGCGCGTTGTCCGGTCGCCGCCTTTCGCCCCGCCGACGAGCCGATGCAGCTGGGAGGGGGCCGGCTGGATTCGACGGAGCGCCAAAGACGTCTGCGTTCCGGATCGTGTTTCTACTGCGACGCGTCTGGTCACCGCGTGTCCCCCACGCGGCTCTCCGCCGGCAACCCCCAAGGAACTCTGTAAGTCGTCCGCCGTGCCACCCGATCCTCCCTCCCCTCAGGGGGAGGTCACCGACGATCTCCCTACCGATCGGGGGGATACGGAGCCCGAAGCACCTAAGAGACTTGAGTTGAGTGGAGAGGTAATCGCTCCGGGCGCCCGGTATAGCGTCCAGTCGTTAGTGGACTCCGGCGCCGACGACTGCTTTATTGACCCCGGGTTGGTTGCCAAGTTAGGTTGCACGGTAGAAACTCTCGCGAAGCCCAAGAGGGTCTGTGACCTCGACGGGCAGCTCCTGGCGGAGATCAGGCAGGTAACCCCCCCACTCACGTTAAGAGTACTAGGCAACCACGTAGAGAGGCGGGCGTTTTTTGTTATGCCGTCCAGAGCGGCCCCCATCGTTCTCTGTCTACCCTGGTTACGTCGCCACCGACCCGTCATCGATTGGGACCGGTTGTCTATCGACAACTGGAGCCCCCATTGTCACGCAAACTGCTTACGCGCGGCGGAGGAGGGGCCGAGCCCCCGGTCCTCAACCCCCGAGGTGATCGGTCTCGATAACGTGCCCCGAGTCTACCACGACCTCCGGGGGTTTTTTAGTAAAGATAGGGCCCAGTCCCTGCCTCCCCACCGCCTGTACGACTGCGCCATAGATTTGGTGCCCGGCGCGCCCCTCCCATCGGCGCGCCTATATAAGCTCTCTCAGCCGGAGCAAGCGGCGATGAAGGCGTATATTTCCGAGTTCCTTGCGGCAGGGCTGATTAGGCCGTCGAAGTCCCCGGTAGGCTCGGGCTTCTTCTTCGTTCCAAAGAAGGATAAGACATTACGCCCATGTGTAGATTACAAGGGGTTAAACAAAATCACGGTAAAGAACCGGTACCCTCTCCCGCTGCTCGACTCCGCTTTCGCCCCGCTGCAATCCGCCACGGTGTTCACAAAATTAGATCTGCGCAGTGCCTACCATTTAGTGCGCATTAGGGAGGGGGACGAGTGGAAGACCGCGTTCAAAACCCCCATAGGGTACTTCGAGTACCGGGTCATGCCTTTTGGGTTGACCAACACCCCTGCCGTGTTCCAGAATTTAATTAACGACGTGCTCCGCGACTTGTTAAACGTCTCGTGTTTCGTCTACCTCGACGATATCTTGATTTTCTCTCGCTCCATCGAGGAGCACCAGCACCACGTCCGGGCCGTGTTACAGCGCCTTCTCCAGAACCGCCTATACGTGAAAGCGGAGAAGTGCGAGTTTCACGCACGCTCGGTTCAATTTTTGGGCTTCATAGTAGAGGAGGGGCAGCTTAAGGCCGATCCGGCCAAGATAAGCCCCGTGGTGGATTGGCCGACACCCACAAACCGTAAACAGCTCCAACGTTTTCTCGGGTTCGCTAATTTCTATCGACGCTTTATTCAGGACTACAGCCGCCGAGCGCTACCCCTTACGCGTCTCACATCCACCAAGACGCGCTTTGCGTGGGATCGGGCTGCTGAAGACGCGTTTTCGGCCCTCAAGAAAGCTTTCACTAACCCGCCCGTTTTACACCATGCTAACCCCGATCTCCCTTTCATGGTAGAAGTAGACGCGTCTGATTCAGGGGTGGGGGCGGTGCTGTCCCAGCGCTCCCCGGTCGACCAGAGGCTCCACCCCTGCGCCTTCTTTTCTCGCCGCCTCACCCCTGCC
Organism: Idiotropiscis lumnitzeri; assembly: GCF_059441095.1. Taxonomy (NCBI): domain Eukaryota; kingdom Metazoa; phylum Chordata; class Actinopteri; order Syngnathiformes; family Syngnathidae; genus Idiotropiscis; species Idiotropiscis lumnitzeri. The sequence goes on from NC_142403.1 coordinate 1,685,326, forward strand.
GAGGCCAACTATGACGTGGGGAACCGGGAGCTGCTGGCCGTCGTCCTCGCCCTCCAGGAATGGCGCCACTGGCTGGAGGGCGCGCCCTATCCGTTCACCGTGTACACCGACCACAAGAACCTGTCATATATCCGATCCGTCAAGAGACTAAGTCCACGCCTGGCACGGTGGTCCTTGCTCCTCAGCCGCTTTGACTACGTTCTGACCTACCGACCCGGCTCCCAGAACGTCAAGTCCGACGCCCTGTCAAGAGTCCACGATCCCGTGGAGGAGGAGGCGGAACCGGACAGCGTCATCCCGGACCACCGCCTGGTGGGATCCCTGCGCTGGGAAATCGAGCAGCGCATTCAGCGGGCACAGGAAGGCGACGGCGAACCATCTGGATGCCCGGCGGGCCGGTTGTTCGTGCCGGATCAGCTTCGCGGGGAGGTACTAAAGTGGGGACACTCCTCCCGGGTGGCCTGTCACCCCGGAGTTCGCCGCACCCTCGGCCTCGTCGCCCAGCGCTTCTGGTGGCCCGAGCTAAGGGCCGATGTCAAGGACTATGTCAAGGCATGCCCCGCCTGCGCGACGAGCAAGGCGTCGCACCAGCCGCCGGCAGGGCTACTTCATCCATTACCTATTCCTACCCGACCTTGGTCGCACATCGCCTTGGACTTCGTGACCGGCCTGCCCTCCTCCAGGGGCAACTCCGTCATCCTCACCGTCGTCGATCGTTTTTCCAAGTCCGCTCATTTCGTCGCCCTGCCGAAACTCCCCTCGGCTCTTGAAACCGCTAAATTGCTGATTTTACATGTCTTCAGGCTCCATGGGATTCCTGCCGACCTTGTGTCGGACCGCGGCCCGCAGTTCGTCTCACGGGTCTGGAAGCTGTTCTGCCGAGCGCTGGGGGCCACGTCAAGCCTGTCCTCCGGGTACCACCCCCAGTCGAACGGGCAGTCCGAGAGGGCCAACCAGGACCTAGAGGCCACACTTCGGTGCGTATGCGGCGACCGACCATCGTCTTGGGCGGACCACTTGCCCTGGGTGGAATACGCCCACAATACTCTGGTGTCGTCGGCCACGGGACAGTCGCCCTTCATGGCGGCCTACGGCTACCAGCCCCCTCTCTTCCCGTCCCAGGAGGGGATGGTCAAGGTACCCTCCGTCCAGCTGCACCTCAAGCGCGCCCACCACGTCTGGCGGGAGGCCCGAGCGGCCTTGTCCCGCACCGCCGAACGCCACCGGCAGATCGCTGACCGCCGTCGCCGACCGGCCCCGACCTACCACCCGGGCGACAAGGTATGGCTCTCATCCCGCGATCTCAACCTTGCAGGCTCCTCACGCAAGCTGGGTCCACGCTTCTTGGGCCCGTTCGAGGTCGACTCCGTCATCAACCCGGTGGCGGTCAAGCTCAAGCTCCCGACTACCATGAAGGTCCACCCCGTCTTCCACGTGTCCCTCCTCAAGCCCGCCTCCTCCTGCCCACTGCTTCCTCCATCCGCCCCACCTCCACCGCCGAGGATCATCGAGGGAGGTCCGGTGTACACGGTGCGGGAGATTCTGGACTCCAGGCGCAGGGGCCGGGGTGTGCAGTACCTGGTAGACTGGGAAGGCTACGGACCGGAGGAGCGCCAATGGGTCCCCCGCTCCTGGATTATGGACCCCACTCTTATGAAAGACTTCCATGATAGCCACCCGGGCAAGCCAGGTAGTCCGCCAGGAGGCGTCCGTTAATGGGGGGGTACTGTCATGATCCGTCTCTGTCTCGCCACGTGTTTTTCGGTCTCTGTTTATGTTTTCTCAGCTGACCCGTGGGCGTGTCTCCCGGCATTTTCATCATGCCATGTTTTCACGGCCGGAGAGGCACGCCCACCGGTCACTCAGCTGTATCCTGTCATGTCTTGATTGCCGCCCTGTATTTACGCCTCCGACACTGACTAGTCAGATTATTCCTTCCGATTGCTCACGCCACGTACCACGCCTTGTATTGATTTCTCGAACCTCTTGTTATGACCCTCGTTACGCCCATTGACTACGCATCGCGCCCTGCTCTCGTCGGATCCCTTCGCTCGTTTCTGATTGACTTCCCTTGCCCTTTTGCAGCAAGCGATTTCCGTTCTCGTTCTCCTTTCTTGCGTTGCAAGCTCTTTTTGTTGTCGATATCGTTTTCCCCCTGGAGTGGATTTGCCCTCCAGCGCTTTATGTTGTCCTTCGTCGGCTCCACGCCAATTTGCATTGTAAGTACCTGTGTTCTAATAAACATCCTGTTAAACGCTGCATCTCCTGTGTCCGCGGTTAAAGGGTTCCATCTCCACTGCTTTCTCAGCCGCGGCTGGGGAAGCAGCTCCTTACACTCAGCAGTTCAAGAAAATGTTGTGGCCTTCGCTTCTTTGATTGCTCGGAGAAGAATACTTCTATTGTGGAAGTCTTCTCAACCACCTTCTTTTAAAGCTTGGCTCCACAACATTTTATTTTTCCTCAAGTCGGAGAAAATCTGATTCACGCTTAGGGGGTGTGGCGATAAGTTTTATACTCACTGGAAACCCTTGCTTCAATACCTACGTAAGTCCGCACCGGATGGGCTAGTGTGATGGAGTGGTACACCTGTGTCTGATGTAAAGAAGTTTTTATTTATTTAAATTTCCTATTATATTTTTTTTCTGTGCCCGTCTGGCCGCCTCCCGCCCCGTCATCGGTCTATTTATTTATTTTCATTGCATTTGGTGGTTGGTCTGGTTGCGAGCAGCAATTGTTACATGCTCAAAATAAGCAGCATAATATTTGTTTTACTTATTTTATTGTTTTAATTTTAATTTATTTCCCCATTCCATTTTAATATTGTTATTGGAATGTCTTATTTTAGTCCTTGGAGGTTTTGTTTGAATGTGTTGCCTGTATGCATAGCTCTGAGTATACTGGTTAATTTACTGGGGTTACTGTTTAGTGATTTTTTTTTCCTTTTAATTTATTTATTTATTTAATAATTTTAATATCTTTTTTTTTCTTCCTGGTGTTGATAATTGAGCATTAGAGAGATCTTTGTGTTCGGGGTGGGTTTGTTTCGTGGAGGTGTTGTTGGATTTCTTTGCTTTGTTGGGGTAAAATTGAAAAATGTTGCTGTACAATGATGTGTGTGTGTTCGAATTTTCGTGATAAAAACTGTAAAAAAAAAAACAAAAAAAACAGTTGTTTATTAATATGATAATTAACTACTTATTGATAATTGAATAGTTGTGATTCTTTTACAGCTGCTACTGTAGTTTTGATTGGTTTTCTTTTTCTTTCATGTAGCTGTTTTACAAAATAGTTGACATTAGTAGTTTTTTATTTAGTATTTACGGCTTTTTATTTGTCAAAGTTTATTTCAATTTAACTAGTGAAACGTGTAATTCTGTCTTCATAGCCCTTGAGTTGTATTAATCTATATTTAAATATTTTAACATAAATATTCATAATTTTGTAGTTTGAGTGCATGGATTCATCTCCATCTAGTTATGAGCAGTGTGTGTGATTTGACAGTTGTGCTGTAAATGTTTTGGGGCCACATGTAAAATTTCATTTTGGGCCCCAAAATCCTTGGACACACCTTGAATAGACCATATTTCAACTATATTTACTGCTCTTTGTTCTTTAGATTATCAGATGGTGTTTTTATGATTTGTGTTGTTAAAATATTTCCATTTAGTACTGTATGGTTTTTACAATATTGTATCTTGTTGAAAAGACCACAGAGTTATTTTTTTTAGATATAGATCTCTAAAATTTGTAAGGGTGCTGTTATTCTCTTTAGGAGTGCTTCAGCACCTTTAAAAATGGGCTAGACACACCTATGGCCAAAAACACAGTAGAGAATGATGAAATAACAGTGGGTCCAAGCATTATTATGAATTATTAAACGGAATTATTGAGCAGTGTCATAGCCATTTTTGGGAACAATAATGTTTACGTTCCCAGTGGTTATCACATGTCCATCACCTCACACAATGTAGTGTTGCTCTTGCGATACATAATGTGATGTGGTGGCCATTTTAGGCTAAAATTAAATATATCTGAAGCACAGTGCCAATTATGAAAAAACACACACTCTTATGTAAATCCGAACCTTCTGCGCCATTCCAAGACTGTCCATAAACCCCAAATTTAGTGGAATCAGCGCTATTTTTTCTTTTGAAACTTGTTTATAAACCAAATTCTTCATAAACTGGGTCGTTCTTATTCTGAGGTTGTACTTTACATGCAATCTCATGAAACACTTAACCGTTTATAAATGACATGAAATTAAGATTTGTAATTACGTCCACCCTTGTTAGTATGATGAGATCAAATGAAATACCACATAACGTAAGGCCTAAGCTGATTACTTTCCTATTGACATTTTCTGCAATAAAATTAAAAGGACACTGATATGATCTTAACAATGGCACTTATATAATAGGTTTGAATGTAAATATGACATCAGTACTAAATGCCATTCCCCGAAAAGATTCTGTAGTGATTACATTTTTATATATATTTTTTTTAAATGAAATTTACGACAAATGGGAACGACTCTTTTTGGAGCTCGGCTTGTTATTTTTTTCTGTCTCAGCTATCTACGTCACAGCCAGGAGGCTACCGTCGTAATATTGCTAGCATTGTCAGTTCTGTTGTCTAAAACGGCAACAAATCGCCACCAAAATCCAAGAGCACATTACTACTCTTGTCTAATTCAACCTGTGAAAGCAGAAACGTGTTCTGTACAATTGTTTGAATTTATTGACATCAAACGTGAGCTCATGTGATCATTGATCTCCTCCAAAAAAATCAAAAATATCGGGCCGCTCTCTTCTCCCCTTACACAGGCTGAAGTGGTTAAGCTCAAGAATGAGCACACGAACCCCAACTGGTTATATTTCGGACATTTAGCTGCAATAATCTTTTGTCAAGTGTCAGCAGGCAACCGGCAGCCACGCATGGATGTTTACACCCCCTCGACCCCATGGGTTATTGGCAAATTAACAGCATTGCTCAGGACAGCAACTAGCTCTTGGTCGCTACACAGACAACGTTATCAAAACAAAATTAGCTTCTTCCCGTACAGTTAGTTAGTGCTGAGGATGTCTGTTGTCACTCATGCAGTAAAGTGTGTTTGCGTCAGCCATTGCTTGCAACCAATTCATGTAGCTGTCGGCATCAGAGTGCGAGTTGGCAGTTATTTCGTATAAACACCTCATCGACGAACCCTGGAGATGGTCTTTTTTTAACGTTCCGCGTCATGGAGTGTCATGTGCTTTTAGCTGGGGTCGCTTTGTGAGAGTCAATGTCGGATAGAAAGCTTTGCGAATGTGGCACAATGAGAAAAGAGGTAGAAATCATTGCCCCCCCCCCACACACACAATTTTATCGTCGTTGGTCTTAAGGGATGATAACATGAGGGTTTAGTGTCTGTCTTCTATCAGGGTCCAATATTCGTTTCGCCAGCAGAGGGTGCTAATTACCTTGCTTATCAGAGTTGAGGTTGAATATCTTTGAAGAAGAACAGTCAGTTTCCGATGATGCAAGAGAAGCTGCGCACCGAGAACGTTGTCTGAATATCACTATTGTTCCCTGACATGTAAATTGGATTGTAAATAAGCTAAAAATGATAAGCAAGAGTAGAAAATGGTCACAAATGTTTGAAGGTGTTGTAGATGTCTAGCTATATAGTAGATGTGTGTATATGTTAGTTTTTGAATGCGATTCACTACGATGTACTCTTGTAATGGCGGCTACGTAGTGTGACGCGATCGCGGGAGACGAAACACGACAGCTTTATATATTCAATGTTGTAACTGATGTTGCGAGGTGTTTAGAAGTTGAAGTCGTGGCCGAAGTTCATGTGAAACAGGACATGTTGTGTAATGCAATGCCAGTATCGATCTTATTATTTTGGTAAGATAGCTGTTGACGATGCTAAGCTCAGCTCAAAAGTACATGTGGGGGCATCTATTAGCACTAATCCATTAGCCAGTGCTGGAAGCCATTGGCCACATTCGATGTTTTGGAAATCTATTAATTTTTAGGTTTCATTACAAAAATATACATCGTTCATCCTGAAGTTGTCAATGTTTAAGACAATTGTAGTAAAGTGGAATTACAGTCTTTGTTGTTAAACGCGCATACTGTGTTTTCCTCGTTAACATAGTACAGACGCTCCCCTACTTACAAACATTCGAGTTACGAACAACGGAACATACCTGCGTATGTCAAAAAATGTTCGGAAAGTGATGCTGTAAATTAGATTTTGTATTGGGCGCCTTTTTCCGAGTAGTGCTTCTTTCCACCGCTAGGCGCTGTGAGAGCTCACTCAGCATCCACCTACCTGATGAAAAAAAAGAAGAAAACTGTGCAATCGTTGTCAGATCGCTTCTTTCGGCCAGTTTCTAGTAAATCCTCCAAGGAAGATACTCATCAACCCTCATCTTCTTCTCCTCAACCCTCAACTTCTTCCTACATTGAAGTTACGGAGGAGGAAGTAACTTTTGAAGCCCATTCCAGCGACGACGAAGACCCTTTCTGTCATGATCCGCGTCGGGCATGACAGGTTTTTGTTATTGTTTTTGTGTGCACGCTGTTGTGTTTTTGTTTTGATCAGCTGAGTAGGGGCGTTTCCCCTCAGCACCTCGTCCTCACCAGTCACGCACCTGCTCACCGTTAACGATCACACACCTGATCCCCATCTGCTCCCCTGATTACCGGACTATTTAAGCATCCCATGTGTCGGGTCATTGTCCCTTGTTGTTCCCTGTTGCTCCGTTGCGGACTGTCACGACCGCTCTTTGATCTCGTTCATGCTCTTGTTCTCGCCCCCGCTCTTGTCCCTAGTTTTTGTCACCGTCTTTGTTCCTCGGTTTTTTTGTTCTGTTTAGTCACGTTTAGTTCGACTTTGTTATTTTGCACCCTGCCACATTGTTTGTCATTATTTTTGGTCCCTTAATAAATTCCCTTAACTTCACCTTCTCCTGCTTTCTCGCATTTTGGGTCCACCTCCTCCTCGCCGACCGGTGAACCCTGACACTTTCATGATATAAAATCCTCCTCTTCCTCCATCATCTCCTTAAGCATTGAGTGCATCTTCCAAAAGTAAGTTAAACTTCATTTTATTTATCTTATTACGTACATGTACATACTGTGTGTGTGCGTGTGTGTGTGTCTCTCTCTCTCTAACATACATACAGTACTGTACGTATTTTCTTAAATGTTTTTTTTCAGTACAAACCAATACAGGTTACTTATACAAGCCTTTAACATACTTATATAAACCTTCAATATACTTATATAGGCCTTAAACCAATTATGATACAAAATATAGTGCTGAAGCTACTTACGAACGAATTCCCCTTACTAACGATCGTTCGGAACGTAACTCGTTTGTAAGTTGGGGAGCGTCTGTACAGCGATGTATGTGAATTAAGATGTATAACAGTAGTCGTAGAATTGTCACAAGTTGTAATAGAAATGGTTTTGGTGTAATTTGGAATAAGAACTGTCAGTTTGCGATGTTGCAAGAGAAGCTGCTCACCAAGAACGTTGTCTGAATATCACTATTGTGCCCTGACGGAGAAGGTGCAGCTGATTAAAAAAATTAAATATGTTGCATGGCAGATGAGCTGGCCCATCATTCTTATTTGTGTAACACGAACACACCGGTTGCCGTGCTTTGGTCAAAAGTTGTACTTCGAAAACATCCAGCAAGCTCACGCATGACCGTAGTGAGGATATGTAGTGCAGAAATGAATCGTTGGATGGATGGAGCACAAAAATTCCAGCAAGGAGGCCAACTCCATAACTGAGCGTGGCCGCCATTGGAACGTCTCATTTTCGGATAAGTAGTGCACGCATAGGCCGGAGTGGCTTAGGTGAAAAAAGTAAGTCTAGCTAACGCTAGAACTAGTCAGAGCTGTTACGTTCCAAAGTAGACGGCATGTTGTAGGTATTTACGTCGCCTAAAGTAAAATAAATGGGGCTAATCCTCATCCAAAACAATGTGCACGTCTACTCATTCCCACTTCAGTCTGTGTAAATAGACTAAAGAAGCAGTGTGCGTGTCTTCCCACCCTCATATATGTAGCTCTGCTGGTGAATCTGCTCACTTACACATTTCTTCATTCTCATATAAATCAGCCATATGTTGAAGTGGTCATAGGTAGGGATGTCCACGCGACCTTTGGTGCCAATTGATCAACGTTTTTTTATGTTAGCAATGTAAGCACAATGATTCCCAATGGAGTTTGTAATCGGTCCCTTTTGTGACTCCAAAAGAGACAGGGAGAGAGTGGAGGGGGGCGTGGCCATATTCCTCATTAAAAGTAGCCGTTTTTCAAGTCGTCACTTATTTCCTATTCTTTCCAAAATGAATAGATGAAAAAGAAAATACAATACAACACAATTTTATTTATATAGTGCATTTCACAACAGCTAGAGCTGTAACAAAGCGCTTTCTATATGCCGTCATGTAAATTAGCTGGTATGATAACTAATTTCAGTTTCCTGATAAAAGAAATATAAAAACTGAGCTTGTAAGTGAAAAATGGGCAATCTTGGCTGACCTATTCCTTTAAAGTATAGCTGTAATTTTGCTGCTAATTGGCTGGGGGTAAAGCACAATGATTCACCATACTGCCAGGATGGCCGAGTGGTCTAAGGCGCCGCGTTCCGGACGCAGTCTCCCCAGGAGGCCTGCGTTCGAATCTCGTGGCTGCCAGGATGGCCGAGTGGTCTAAGGCGCCGCGTTCAGGACCCAATCTCCCCAGGAGGCCTGGGTTCGAATCTCGAATTTCCCCATTGTGGGACTAATAAAGGCATTATTATTATTATTATTATTACTACATGCAAATACTGAACATGCAACTTGACGCACTATTGCTGCCTTGTAACTGTTTTTGTAACATCTGAAGCTCCCGGTGGACATCTGCCATAGAGTAACCCACTCTTTGGTAACATGTATGCTTGGGGTGCAGGGTTGCCCTCTGCATAGAGAGGGGTTTGAGTGGGGGGGGGGGCATAGCAGAGAGGGATGAGGCTGGAAGTGAGAAAAGGACAGGGTGAAAAAAGTGAACATGATAATACAGGATGTCTCATTTATTATTCAAACTTTGAATAAACTGCATCGGCAAAATGTACATTAGTGGAATAATGTTGATCCTCGCTGAATGAGTATAGCGAAGATACAAACTTCAGGTAAACTGAGTGTGTGGGAATGTGGATGACCGTTTTATTTTATGGAAATATTAATGTCAAAAAGTATCCTAACATGTTGCAGGAAAAGATTCTTCAATTCCGACTAAAAAAATATGGTTGTGATTTTGGGAGTGATTTTTGTTTTGTGTTTTTCGTTGATTGCAAAATAAAATCAACAGAGTTACCATGCACTTACAATACAAATACACAAATTCTGAACTGTCACTGTTTTACTGCATTCCATTGTCGGTGGAAATATTGAAGTCAGGGCATCTGTTTGGGAAGCGTTTTTTTATTTAATTTTTTTTATTTATTTATTTATTATTTTTTTTTTTGCAGGGACAGAGATTGGAGATGGCGAGCCATTTGAGCTCCATTCACACAGGAAGTGATGACATCACCCAAAGCCAAAATTGCTGATTCAAAAAGACAAGATAAAGATGAAAGCAAGAAAATGTGTAGATCCTGGTGATAGACTCTGCTCTCAAGACTTACTTTTGAACTCTCGCCATACTTTAGTTGTTGTTGTTTGACTTTTGGCTTGGTCCTATTTTAGTCAGTGGTCGCCACAATGAGTTACTTGCATGATATGTTAGGCACCTTTTTTACACCAGATGCGTTTCTTGAGGGACAGTGGATGGGAATTGCCATACATTAGTTATATGTTCATAGTTTGATTTTAGTAAATAAAGCAAGAATGGCGAATCCTCAACCTGACCAGGTGTCTGAGTGAGTATTTGACAAAACGACTCTTCTGATTTTGAGAAACAGTTACAACTGGTTCAGAGGTTCCGACAAGATCTAGTCGGGCTTGCCTCAACACACAGCTGGAGCTCCACAGCTGGGTATCAGTTTTCTTGAGAGGGTCTGGATTCTCTTCTAGATTCTGCAGTTGCCCCCGTTGAGAGGTGCGGAGCAGATGTAAGCATACATGACCCAAGGCTTGATGCCTGTATGTTAGGGTTCACCCCAGTAGACAAGAGAATGGTCTTGACAGTTGTTTGTGCCCATGCACCAAACAGCAGCTCAGAGTACTTTGGAGTTCTTTTTGGAGTTCTTGGAGAGGCTGCTAGAAAATGTGCCAGCTGTGGATTCCTGCATTCTGCTGGGGGACTTCAATGTTCATATAAGCAAGGACCATGAGACCTGGAAGGGCCTATAGAACTATATGCGAGACAACACATCGAGCAATTCTGATTCAAAGATAGGCAGAGTATGAGTTTCAGTTCTCTGCATGTTTCAAGCTACTGGGATGCCAACTGGTGAAAAAATAACCTCATTCTTTAAATGTGTGTTACTGTGGGCTTGTGAAATAATATTCAATAGTTTGCTGCTGGTGCTTTAGAAAGTGGAAATGTCATCAAATGTTGTGACTTTTTAAAAAAGAAGGGGTCGCACCTCCAGCCAGCTACTGTATGTGGTATGCCAACTGTTATGTGAAGTCTGGTCTGCTCTTTAATAAGATGTTTATGTCATCTCCAGTGTTGTTTCTGTTGCCTATATGTTCTCTCCACCCATAGTCCATCCTGGTGAAGTCGTGGGCAGAGTCACAGAAGGGAAGCAATTCCAATCAGTCCAATCCACCTGGTGCTAATCAGCAGACTGTAGTATTTAGGTTCAGCCCCAAACAAACAAAACAGCCGGAGGACTGCTTTGCATGTGGCCTTGCCGCGAGCCGCGCGCCGCATGCCAAATCCTGCGGTTTCTCGAGTTGTGTCAATTTGTCTTCGCTCCAGTAGTATTTAAGGTTGGTTAAATTAAGTTCTATTGTGTTTTGAATTATTGTTGTATTGTACTGGAGAGGGGAGGTCTCTAATCTCGTTGCACACTTGAGTACAATGACAATAAAGGGATTTCTGATTTTTGTGCTTTTGGTACAAAACTAGTAAGCATATCAAGAGTACTTAATGTGTTTGTTTCTTTTAAGTGCTCTTGGACACTTTCTGTTTATTTTTTGTAAATAGCTTTTGGATCTCTTGGTTCTCGTCCACTATTCCTCATTAGTGCAAACTTGTTTTTACTTTTGCGACGACATTTCGTGTTGTAACTCAAATCAATGGTTTGAATAAAGACTGTGTCACTGCTCTCAAACACTTGCATCTGCGTGGTGATCCCTTCTCTGGCCGCAAGGCCATCCATAACAGTTTGCCAATGAGCCCGTACTTACAACGGAGATGGAAATACTTAGCCAGACAGGGTTTGGTGATAGTATCATCTCAGTATCGTCTCTCACGCTTAAAGCCACCCTATCTGCGTCTATGGCTAAATTAGCCTTTACCAATTCTGCGCCATGTAAATACAGTTGTAATTTAAACCCTAGTAAAGAAAGCAAGTTTCAATGAATCAGATCTCAAAAGTCAAAATAAACAATCTGCCCTCTTTTTATCTCAAAATATTATTGGCGATACATGTGAATATATATTTTAAGCACATGCAGTAGTGTAGGTTTCTATTTTGTGAAATGTCCTCCTTGAACAAATGTCTTCTCTTCCATGTTATTATTTTTATTTCCTGTATCCACTATTGATGCTGAAGCAACACAACTTATCCCATTCAAGTTTGTCTTACAGAATAATCTACACATTTATTATATTAATCTAAATGTAGGTCACATCCAGTTCTTTTCTTTCTAGACACTAATTTGCCTGCACCAAGCATTCCCTGATAAGACCAGCAGAAAGAAGGGCGGTTGGGCGCCTGTTCAATTCGGCTTTTTATTCTTTTGTTTTTAACGCTATGGTCTTAAATTTCATCACCATTCATGAAATGTGTATTGGCCAGCTTTGCCTTATCAGTTTACTTGTTTGTGCATTTGGAGATTTCCCTCAGGAAATTCTGTGGGGGATCCTTCTGGAGTATTCTGTACCAGACCCCTTGATACAGGCTGTTTGGCCCCAGAGTGATTGATCAGAGTTTGGACCGGCAGTAAATTGTAATTTTTTTTTTCCAGTGAGGGTTTGACTCTGCCAAGAGGACAGCCTTGTTACAGATTCTGCTCGTAAACTTTATGTACAATACTCCACTTTTGTAGATAGTGTAGGTATGTTGTGTTCATCAAGCCACAATGCCGAACTCCCACTGGAGGGGTTTGCAGCCAAGTGTGAAGCTGTTGGGATGAGAATTGGCATCTCCAAATCTGAGACCATCAGCCGGAAAGGGTGGAGTGCCCTCTCAACAGTTGGGGATAAGATCCTACAAAGTATCTTGGGTCTTCTACATGAGTAAGGGAAGAATGGGGTGGGAAATGAACAGGCAGATCAGTGCAGTTTATATTGTGATGCAAAACGCTGTATCACTCAGTCGTGATGAAGAAAGAGCTCCGGTTGATCTGTTCCCACCCTCACCTATACTTATGTGCTGCTCCTCCTGACAACAAGAACAAGATCACAAATACAAGTGGCCAGCACAGGGTGCCCATGTTCTCCTTTACTTAAAGATATATGAAGCTAGGACCCAAGAGTACAGCCATTGCTCCTCTGCATCAAGATGAGACAGCTCATATGGCTCATCTAGGTAGGACGATACCTCATGGACATCTCCCTAGTAAAATCCATGGAAGGAAGCCACAGGGACAACCCATGACATGCTGGAAAGACTACAGCTCCTAGCTAACCTTGGAATGCTTCGGGATTTCCCCTGGAAGAACTAAACTATGTGGCTGAGGAGAGGCAAGCCTGGGCTTAACCGATAATGCTGCTTCCCCTTGTTGAAGAAGCAGAAGAAAATGGATGGATTGAAACTTATGGGACACATTGTAAAATAGAATAAAAAGAATAACAGGATGGCCAGAATTAAATTTAAAAAACACCGACTCAATCAAGTAAATGAATCCTTGTTGGGTTAGGAAGATTTTGCAAAGCAGAATGAAAAGTAAACACAAAATGAACATGTTTATTCTCTGGCTTTCGATGCTAATTGAGTTCGCTGTTCTGCTGTTTTCTAGTGTCTATTGTGTTAGTAGCATTATTTTAACAATTCTAACTTACTGTTTTCACTTTGTTATTGAATTATTTCTACTTTGTGTCTTACTCTGTGGAACATGCTTCATTACAGCTGCAACTGCTATGTCATGTCCAGTCATTATCCACACCGCTTATCCTATACAGGGTCATCAGAATCAGAAATCCCTTTATTGTCATTGTACTCAAGTGTGCAACAAGATTAGAGAGCTCCCCTCTCCAGTGCAATACAACAATAATTCAGATAGATATATAAATGAGATAAATAAGAGAATAGTTAGTGCAATGGAAAATAATACTGGATAGGATATAGAAGCCCAGCGGACTACGGGCGAAAGGCGCACTACACCCTGAACTGGTCGCCAAACAGTCACAGAGCAGACATAGACACCGTCACTGAGTGGGAATCGAACCCACGCTGCCTGCACACAAGTCAGGCGAATGTAGCACTACACCATCAGTGACGCAAGGTTGTATTGTATTGTACTGTATTGTGCTTGAATTAAGTCAACATTGTCACCACCTCTTACCTGTTTGACTTTGTATGACCTCAGCTCTGTGCGGTGAGCTTGAGAATTGCAAGCTTGGTGTGCAAAGACCAGGCTGCGTTTTGCGACAGGATGTCGTAACTGGTGAGAATGACAGATTGTCTGACATGGCACTACTTTGAGAGTGCAAATCTGTAAAATTCAAATGGTAAAAAAGTTAAGACTTCTCCACTGCTTCCAGTCAAACAAAACAATGAGACTTCTTTGTCAGAACAACTTTTTCCAGCATTCCCTTCCGCTGGATTTTGGGATGGAATGAGATTGTAGCAATCGGTCTCCGGTTAAGGATTACGAGGGACACCACGGGAAAGTTTGCTACTTGTCCCCCGAATGAATGAATGAATCTGACTCATCAGTGTTATCTGAGGGAGCGTGACAGCTGCAGGGAGTGTTGGAGCGTTGACATGAGGGGTGATGGGTGGGCTGGTTTAGTTGGGTATGAAGCGATTCAATGATCTTGTCTTTCTGCTGCAGCGCCTGACAAAGCCTGTTGGCACACCCCCATAGTTAAGATGTATTCTTTAAAGACAGCAGAAATCTTTACCCGCAGAAATTATAGTTTCTACCTCAGTAGAAATGTTTAAATGTTGACTTAAGACTATTTTTTTAATTTAGTTAAACCACAAACTGAAAAAAATGGTATATTAAATTTACAAAATTTTATTTCGTCAAGTGGTCGCAAAAATTAAAATCATCAGGAATCCAGATAATTCTTTTTAAGTAGAAATATAGTCTGTATTGTGATTAATTTCATTTCCTCAAATGGTTGTATGAAATTAAATCATCTGGATATTTAAGTAGAATTATAGACTACTTTAAAAAATTATCGGGATCCAGATTATTTTATTTTTTGTGCAACCACTTGATGTAATAAAATTGATTAAATTCAACCAACTTTTTTCAGTGCATGTAGGCTTGTTCTACTACCACTTCTCCTTGCTCTTTCTCCCTCGTCCCTTGGTTGGAGAGAAAGGTAGGTGAAAGGTGGCTGACTCTAATGCTGTTGATGTATGGATTCCGCACCGACCAACCGGGACAATAGAGGTGGGCAAATTCCTAAAGCTGTCTTTCTGTGGTATTTCATCCTATGAAAGAGCTTTCACTTTGTTCTAGTTCAGTGGTTCCCCCAACTTTTCGGGCTTGCGTACCCCTGAACCTTTTTGTTATACTCTGAGTACCCCCTCACTCATACATGTTGTTGAGTCTAGTGGAAGGTAACGCAACTGATTACCATCCATCCATTATGTGTACCGCTTCTCCTCACCAGGGTTGCGGGGTGTGCTGGAGCCTATCCCAGCCATCTTCGAGCTGTAGTCGGGGGACACCCTGAACTGGTTGCCAGCCAATCGCAGGTCACACATAGACGAACAACCATCCGCGCACACACTCATAGCTAGGGGCAATTTAGAGTGTCCAATCAACGCATGTTTTTGGAATGTGGGAGGAAACCGGAGTACCCGGAGGAAACCCACGCAGGCGCCCGGAGAACATGCAAACTCCACACAGGATGGCCGGAGCCGGAATCAAACCCACGACCTCCGCATTGTGAGGCCATCATGCTAACCAGTCGGGCCACCGTGCCGCCCCAACAGATTACTATATGCAAATAATTTTATTTCCTTAATTAGCACATTTTACAAGCATGAATTGGCATGCACAGATATTTACAGTATATTCACACAAATATCAGAGAACAAACCAAATGGCCAGAAGATGTGTCTTCTCATCCGGATCCTCATGATAATCTGATAAAAAAAGTACAAACCAAAGCATCAATATCACCCTCTGTATTATTTTTTTCATGTTAAATGACCAGAGGTGGGCATTCGGTCAGACTGAGCAGACAACAATTTTGCAGATTGTTAAATCGTGATTATGCTAATGTGCACCTTGCTACCAATAGAGGGTGGTGGTGGTTTATATATGCCAGTTATAAAAGTCTAGGAGTCTAGATGAAATGTTGAGGCATTTGCATTAAACGCAGAGAAAGTTGATGTGCGTGCATATATTCATTAACGGGGATGAAAGCCGTGGATACAAGCCGAGTATTATATTATATATTATACAGTAATACCCCGGTTATCGCGGTTAATGGGGACCGAGACCACCCGCGAAAACTGAAAATCCGCGAAGTAGCGGCGCACCTTCAAAAAAATAAATAAATAAAATACTTATATATACTTCGCACCTATATATATATATATATATATATATATATATATATATATATATATATATATATATATATATATATATATAGGTGCGAAGTAGTGGCGCACCTTAAAAAATGCTTAAAAAAAAAATATATATATATATATATATGTATATATATATATATATGGGTAGAGAGAGAGAGAGTGAAATGCATGTTATAACAAAAAAAAACAAATTATTAAAACTTATTTTTTTATTCCCCAGCCATTATTTTCGTATTTATTCAATGACTTCTTTTTGTATTTATTTAATTACTTCGACTTTTACCTGCTGGTACGCCGTCCGGTGTGCCCTGTGAATGTTATGATCCTCCAGCAGAGCTGGAGGATTGAGCAGGACTCTCCAAACGCAGACACGGGAAAAAAGGTGGTGATACAAAGATATTTATTATAATCACAATATAGTCAGTGTAATCAGCGCGTCTCGCAGCAGCTGACGGCATGGCGCGAGACGATCGCTGGAGGAACGCCCACACAGCTGAAAAAACAAAAACACGCGGCATGACAGGCACGGATCATGACAGTGAAATGAAAGGTGGCATTCTTCATTTATTTATTTATTCATTCATAACTGACAGCCTCACGCTACGCTCGTGCCCGGGCGGAAGAGGTGCTCCTATTCGGCTTAACTGTGACACACGCCCGCCCTCCTCCCCCGGAGCTTCCATTCGGTTAAACTTAGGGGCCGCTTGGAACCGCCCGTGCCCGGGGAAGGTGCTCCTCTTCGGCTTACTGTGACGCGAGCATGCCCTCCTCCTCCGGAGCTTCCATTCGGTTAAACTTAGGGGCCGCTTGGCACCGCCCGTGCCCGGGAAGGTGCTCCTCTACGGCTTAACTGCCATGCACGCCGGCCGGAGCTCTGGTACGGTCCGAACCGCGCGAAACGTCGCCACCAATCGTGTCCGGGGGAACGTGCTCTTCTTCGTCCACTCTCTTCTTCGTCCACTCTCCTCTTCGGCGCACGCCGGCCGTCAAACCGCTCCAGCGCCCCCTCGTGCCGCTCGGCGAAACTACAATGCCCCCGAATATTTTTTAGACCCGCGAAGCACTGAACCCGCGAAAGGTGAACCGCGAAGTAGCGGGGTATTAGAATTAGAATTAGAATTAGAAATCCCTTTATTGTCATTGTACTCAAGAGTGCAACGAGATTAGAGAGCTCCCCTCTCCAGTGCAATACAACAATAATACAATACAATTACTGTATTGCAAAAGAATTGTTCCACAGTGTGACCTATGTATGACCATTTGGATGAGAAGACTTCAAGAGAAGCGGATGCCTGAAGACTGGATTCAATAGCTGCAACATCAAAGGAGGTGTGTCCGAGACACACCTCTGAAACAAAAAGGACTGAGACTTTAGTGCGAGAGCACTAAAAGGCATAGCTGCCTTGTCAATCAGTTAACGACTGCCATTGATGTCTGTTTTTCCTCTCGTGTCTGAAATGTTTACATGTTCATGCTGGTGGTCCCCCCTTCATTCTTTAGTGCAAATACATTGTATTGTTAGTAGGGCTGGGCGATATGGCTGAAAACTATATTGGTAGGCATGCATGTCATATCGGTAGATATCGATATATATCGAATTATTTATTTTTATATATATATATATATCAGAATCAGAAATCCCTTTATTGTCATTGTACTCAAGTGTGCAACGAGATTAGAGAGCTACCCTCTCCAGTGCAATACAACAATAATTCAGATAAATATATAAATTAGATAAGAGAATAATTAGTGCAATGGAAAATAATACTGAATAGGGTATATAAAAACACATCACGTTGCTGTTCTGCAAGGTACGGGCGGTCGTGTGTGTGTGAGTTTAGAATGAAGATGGCTCTTGGGAAGAAACTGTTTCTCAGTCTATTGTTCCTTGATTTGATGCACCTGTAGCGCCTGCCAGAGGGCATCAGGTCGAACAGGTGTGAGTTTGGGTGGGTATTGTCTTTGACGATGTTGAGAGCCCTTCTGAGGCACCGGGTGGTGTAGATGTCCGACAGTGAGGGGAGAGGGCAGCCAATAATCCTTTGCGCTGTTTTGACTGTCCTCTGGAGCCTCACTCTGTCCGCCTCAGTGCAGCCGCTGTACCAGGTGGAGACACAGTATGTCAGCAGGCTCTCGATGGACGAGTGGTAGAAGGCCAGCAGCAGCTTCCTGTCCAGGTTGAATTTCCTGAGGACTCTTAGGAAGTGCAGACGCTGGTGGACCTTCTTTACCACTGCTGTGGTGTTGTGTGTCCAAGAAAGGTCATCTGTACTACCAGGAACTTGAACGTGTGGACCCTCTCCACACACACGCCTTCGATGCAGAGGGGGGGCGGCACCTTCTTGTTCCTCCTGAAGTCGATGACGATCTCCTTTTTGCAATGTTGAGTTGCAGTCTGTTGTCCTCGCACCAAGCCGTCAGTCTCTGGACCTCCTCTCTGTAGGCTGTCTCGTCACCTTCCGAGATCAGACCGACCACTGTCGTGTCGTCAGCAAACTTGACGATGGTGTTGTTACCATGGGCCGGGCTGCAGTCGTAGGTCTAGAGGGCGTATAGGAGAGGGCTCAGCACGCATCCTTGAGGGGAACCAGTGCTCAGCGTACGGGTGGAGGACGTGTAGGGGCCAAGCAACACAGTCTGGGGTCTGTTGGTCAGAAAGTCCTTAATCCAGATGCGTGTGAGGGCAGGGAGGCCGAGAATGTCCAGTTTGGCGACGAGGATGTCCGGCATGATTGTGTTGAATGCCGAGCTGTAGTCCACAAAGAGCATCCTTGCATAGCTCTGCTGTTGTTCCAGGTGGCCCAGCACAACATGCAGAGCATTGTATTTATATATATATATATATATATATATATATATATATATATATATATATATTTATTTACTTTTTTACGATTGTTGCGAGAGCTGGGACTGTATGTGAATTTGGGGGGGTTCACCGGAGCGCCTCATCCAAACAGTCACTCGAATCAAAGAGCGTGACCGGACACAGGGATAGAGAACAACGTATCTTTAATAGCACTCCAATCAATTCAACACAGCTCAATAACTCACTTTCATTCTGGAGCATACACGACGACGAAAAGTGTAGCAATCGAGCATCCGAGCTAACGGCTAACGGACTCGATACGTCTCTCTTAGGACCGCTTGGCTTTCCAACAATATGCCTGACATAAATTAACATAAATACAAGGACCCATTAGCTGCCCGAAAACATGCCTGTTGTTAAATACACAAATTAAACAGCAAACCAATACCTGTATAAACAGAGCAGTAATGAGGAATTTACAACAACTATTTAAAATAAAACAGGGAAAAGGGCTGAATTCCAATTAGTTTTATTTTAAAATGTACAACGCACGGCGGCCTCCATTGAGACGGAAAAATTCTGGTGCTACGGGCCGTTTCGTCCAGTGCGAGTCCGCAGAGGGTGCTTGTTAGCAGCTTCACTGCTACGTACGCCCGCTTCCCTTGCGACGGAGTTCTCGTGTGCTGCTGCTACGGCCCGTTTTGTCCCGTGCGTGTCCGCGGTGGGTGAACATCTCGTGCGTGTCCGCGGAGGGTGCTTGTTAGCGGCTTCACTGCTACGTACGCCCGCTTCCCTTGCGACGGAGTTCTCGTGTGCTGCTGCTACGGGCCGTTTTGTCCCGTGCGTGTCTGCGGAGGGTGCTTGTTAGCGGCTTCACTGCTACGTACGTCCGCCTCTCATGCAACAGAGGTCTCGTGTGCTGCTGCTACGGGCCGTTTTGTCCCGTGCGTGTCTGCGGTGGGTGCACGTCTCGTGCGTGTCCGCGGAGGGTGCTTGTTAGCGGCTTCACTGCTACGTACGCCCGCTTCCCTTGCGACGGAGTTCTCGTGTGCTGCTGCTACGGGCCGTTTTGTCCCGTGCGTGTCTGCGGAGGGTGCTTGTTAGCGGCTTCACTGCTACGTACGTCCGCCTCTCATGCAACAGAGGTCTCGTGTGCTGCTGCTACGGGCCGTTTTGTCCCGTGCGTGTCTGCGGTGGGTGCACGTCTCGTGCGTGTCCGCGGAGGGTGCTTGTTAGCGGCTTCACTGCTACGTACGCCCGCTTCCCTTGCGACGGAGTTCTCGTGTGCTGCTGCTACGGGCCGTTTTGTCCCGTGCGTGTCTGCGGAGGGTGCTTGTTAGCGGCTTCACTGCTACGTACGCCCGCCTCCCATGCAACAGAGGTCTTGTGTGCTGCTGCTACGGGCCGTTTTGTCCCGCGCGTGTCTGCGGTGGGTGCACGTCTCGTGCGTGTCCGCGGAGGGTGCTTGTTAGCGGCTTCACTGCTACGTACGCCCGCTTCCCTTGCGACAGAGGTCTCGTGTGCTGCTGCTACAGGCCGTTTTGTCCCGTGCGTGTCCGCGGAGGGTGCTTGTTAGCGGCTTCACTGCTACGTACGCCCGCCTCCCATGCAACGGAGGTCTTGTGTGCTGCTGCTACGGGCCGTTTTGTCCCGTGCGTGTCTGCGGAGGGTGCTTGTTAGCGGCTTCACTGCTACGTACGCCCGCCTCCCATGCAACAGAGGTCTCGTGTGCTGCTGCTACGGGCCGTTTTGTCCCGCGCGTGTCTGTGATGGGTGCACGTCTCGTGCGTGTCCGCGGAGGGTGCTTGTTAGCGGCTTCACTGCTACGTACGCCCGCTTACCTTGCGACAGAGGTCTCGTGTGCTGCTGCTACGGGCCGTTTTGTCCCGTGCGTGTCGGCGGAGGGTGCTTGTTAGCGGCTTCACTGCATCGTACGCCCGCCTCCCATGCAACGGAGGTGTACGAGAGCGCCGGGCCGTTTCGTCTCGTGCGTGTCCGAGAGGGGGTGCTTGTTATCGGCTTAACTATTAAGCAAGCGTTTCCTCAAGTCCGGTAAGTCGACTTCAGCCACCCGTTTTTGTTTTGTTTGTTTTGAGGCACGCTAGCTCAACGGTGCATGCATAAGCCTCCGGTTATATTTCCTCAATGGGAGGGAGTTTGTGACAAGTAGGGCAGTGATAGGTTGAATTTGCTCCGTTGTTTTTTTTTCTTTTCTGGGATCGATAATTTATCGATACCATTTTCTATTAATATCACTCACCCACCTATCGTGATACATATCGATATCGAATTATTGTCACAGCCCTAATTGTTAGGGACTTCCCTACTAAAATAGAGGGCTCAGCGGAGAGTGCTCCAGAACGAAGTTGGAGATGCAACTGAGAACACCTCCGTTCATTCTCCTCGCGAGTAAAAAGATCAACTCTTGTCTTCCTTTCATTCATTTTGCCTATGTATAGAGAATGCTTAGGTGATTAAACCTGACAGGTTACGACTGCAGCACTGCGGCTTAGTAACAGCTTGTTTTTATTTTTGCAATCGATGTCACATATGCTATAAATGAAAATGCTTTGCAGCTGTGTGCGGACACGCCCCCTTCAGCAGTACGCGTTACGGCAGTAGGATTCATGCGCCAAGCTCCTGTCAATATCACCTGAGACACTCAATAAAGAGACCGAACGAATAACCTCGACTCGGATCATTCTACAGACATTGTGACTAGAATACGTTCCTGTGAGGTGAGCAAGAAAAAGGCTACTAGGCTCGGTGGATCCTTTTGATGGCAAATCGCAATCATGGGAGGAGTACTGTGGATTTTTTTTTTTGTAGCGAACGACATTGTTGAATGGAGTGGGTTCTCAGGCCTACACACTGATGATGAACCTGCTCAGTCAGGCTAAACCCGGAGAACAAATTTACAATGAACTGGTGAGATTGTTAAAAACATTTTCACCCCAAGCCAAGTGAAATAATGGAGAGGTGGATGTTTAATTCAAGAGATGGGAAAGCGGATGGAAGTGTGGGAGACTCGCGCAGGGCACTAATTATGGGGAATCGCGAACCATGATGTTGAGACTGTTTGGTCTCTAGAATAAATGACAACAGGATACAACAGGTTATTGTCAGAGGATGCATTGACTTCTGACAAGGCGCTCAAGACAGATGAGGATTTGCATGTCATAAAGGAATAAAGCAAATGGAGTCAAGCGATGGGGTCAGTTAACAAGGTCGAGGACGCCTGCACCAAGCCCCTGCTGAACACAAGGTGTGGTGGACAGGGTCTTTTAGTGGCCCTAAGCAAAGTTTCCTTTGTGTGCCCTCTAACTGATCCGCCGCACCAATCGTGCTGTTATTGATGACTCTAAAACCCATCATGTCAATGTGACTGCAGCAATCTCTTCATTTATACTTTTTGTCATTGCATTGGAGCCTTTATAATCAGCTACTACTGTACAAGTCAAGTTAGGACTACACCCCAGAAACATTTACATTTTCCTGTCTCCGAATGCATTTTAATTTGGTCTAGTTGAGTTAAGTCATTGAATTTACACTTCAATGCAATAAACTGATTAATATTTATACACAAACAAAATTGTTTTAACCTAATATCAGATAAGAATGAGAATTAATGCATTCATGAATTGGACAATAAATGAGCCCAAGAAAATTATCTGAGGTAAATTAGTATTAAAGTACCATAATGAGTACCTATACCTAATTACATGTATATATTTTTCTTTATTTCTTCACGGTATAAGATCAAATGTACCATGCATCATTAGGGTTGTATTATTATTGTTGCCGCCAAATTATTAAATGCATAATATTTCAAGCACATTGGTGGCAAACCAATTTTAAATAAAACAATAAATACATAAGTAAATAATATGAACATGGCCAAAAAAGCCTAAATATCTCATGTTGAGTGCCGGACATCTTTAGCATTTAGCTAGCTAACTGTAACGTTCCTGAAAATAAAATGAATAAGCACACCGCACAGACACAATTTAACTGTGATGATGCGGTGGTAGCGGGGCATTAGCGGCCTGAGCGAAGTTGCTATTCTCAATTTAAACACAAGGCCCTAACATCATCCGCATTTACCTCGAGATTGTTCTTCATCTTTTCTTTTTTTCTTTTCTTTTTCCGTACCCGATCAGTCTTTTTGACATTTTGCTTGGTGCCCTTGTTTACACACAATTGCACGTTGTCTCGCGGACTAATCATTGCAAAGTGAGATAAAGCGTCATTCATTGGTTTACCATAAATGGAGCGCAAGTTGTGCGTGCGCATTAGTGAGAGGATGTGTCGGCAAAGGGTTGCCAGATCGCGATCTGGCAACGCTTTGCCCTACGCGGCTGCATAATTGGCGTATGTGTATGGTGAAATTAATATTATCTGTTTGTTAAACTTGCTTGTGTTTTCCCCTAACATTTTAATACAATACAATACAACTTTAGATTGATTGCACTTCTGACAATGTGGATTGAGCAGCTACGTTGCAACGTCATCGTTCCGTCCCCCTCCCATCTCCAGGCATAAACACTCAGACCAAGAATAACCAAACTTCAACGTTAGAGTAATTGTTCCATCCATCCATTATCCGCCGCTTATCCGGGGTCGGGTCGCGGGGGCAGCAGCTTCAGCAGGGAAGCCCAGACTTCCCGCTCCCCAGCCACATCTTCCAGCTCTGCCGGAGGGATGCCCAGGCGTTCCCAGGCCAGCCGGGAGACATAGTCTCTCCAGCGTGCCCTGGGTCGTCCTCTGGGCCTCCTGCCGGTGGGACATGCCCGGAACACCTCCCCTGGGAGGCGTCCAGGAGGCATCCTAAACAGATGCCCGAGCCACCTCATCTGGCTCCTCTCTACGTGGAGGAGCAGCGGCTCGACACTGAGTCCCTCCCGGATGGCCGAGCTTCTCACCCTATCTCTAAGGGAGAGCCCAGACACCCTGCGGAGGAAACTCATTTCAGCCGCTTGTATCCGAGATCTTGTTCTTTCGGTCACGACGAGCGAGCCGTCACCTTACCGTGGTGGAGGGGTTTGCGTGTCCCAATGATCCTAGGAGCTAAGTTGTCTGGGGCTTTTGCCCCTGGTAGGGTCACCCATGGCAAACAGGTCCTCGCTGAGGGTCCAGACAAAGCAAGGCTCACCAAACCCCCTTATGATGCTCAAAAATATTGGACCACGTTTTCCCTTGCCCGGACGCGGGTCACCGGGGCCCCCTCTGGAGATGGGGCTCGTTGGCGAGCACCTCGTGGCCGGGCCTGCACCCATGGGGCTCGGCCGGGCACAGCCCGAAAAGGCAACGTGGGTCCCCCTTCCCAAGGGCTCACCACTTGTGGGAGGGGCCAAAGGGGTAGGGTGCAGTGTGAGTCGGGCGGCGGCAAGAGGCAGGGACCTTGGCGCTCTGATCCCCGGCTACAGAAACTAGCTCTTAGGACATGGAATGTCACCTCTCTGGTGGGGAAGGAGCCTGAGCTGGTGTGCGAGGCAGAGAAATTCCGACTACATATAGTCGGGCTCACCTCCACACACAGCGTAGGCTCTGGTACCAGTCCTCTTGAGAGGGGTTGGACACTCTTCCACTCTGGAGTTGCCCAAGGTGAGAGACGCCGAGCAGGTGTGGGCATACTTATTGCCCCCCGGCTTGGCGCCTGTACACTGGGGTTCACCCCGGTGGACGAGAGGGTAGCCTCCCTCCGCCTTAAGGTGGGGGGACGGGAGCTGACTGTTGTTTGTGCTTATGCACCAAACAGCAGTTCTGAGTACCCACCCTTTTTGGAGTCTTTGGAGGGTGTGCTGGAGAGCGTTCCCCCTGGAGACTCCCTCGTTCTGCTGGGGGACTTCAATGCTCACGTGGGTAATGACAGTGAGACCTGGAAGGGCGTGATTGGGAGGAATGGCCCCCCCAATCTGAACCCGAGCGGTGTTCTGTTACTAGACTTCTGTGCTCGTCATGGATTGTCGATAACGAACACCATGTTCAAACATAAGGGTGTTCATATGTGCACTTGGCACCAGGACACCCTTGGCCGCAGTTCGATGATCGACTTTGTAGTCGTGTCATCGGATTTGCGGCCGCATGTTTTGGACACTCGGGTGAAGAGAGGGGCGGAGCTGTCAACTGATCACCACCTGGTGGTGAGTTGGCTCCGATGGTGGGGGAAGATGCCGGTCCGACCCGGCAGACCCAAACGTATTGTGAGGGTCCGCTGGGAACGCTTGGCGAATCCCCTGTCAGAAAGAGTTTCAACTCCCACCTCCGGCAGAACTTTGCCCACGTACCGGGGGAGGCGGGGGACATTGAGTCTGAGTGGACCATGTTTCGTGCCTCCATTGTTGAGGCAGCCGATCGGAGCAGTGGACGTAAGGTGGTCGGTGCCTGTCGTGGCGGCAACCCCCGAACCCGCTGGTGGACACCGGTGGTAAGGGATGCAGTCAGGCTGCAGAAGGAGTCCTATCGGGCCTTTCTGGCCTGTGGGACTCCGGAGGCAGCTGACAGGTACCGACTGGCCAAGCGGAATACGGCTTCGGTGGTTGCCGAAGCAAAAACTCGGGCGTGGGAGGAGTTCGGTGAGGACATGGAAAACGACTTCCAGACGGCTTCGAAGAAATTCTGGTCCACCATCCGTCGTCTCAGGAGAGGGAAGCAGTGCACCACCAACACTATTTATAGTGGAGATGGGGTGCTGCTGACCTCGACTCGGGACGTTGTGAGTCGGTGGGGAGAATACTTCGAAGACCTCCTCAACCCTACCGACACGCCTTCCTTTGAGGAAGCAGAGCCTGAAGACTCCGTGGTGGACTCACCTATCTCGGGGGTTGAAGTAACCGAGGTGGTTAACAAGCTCCTCGGTGGCAAGGCCCCGAGGGTGGATGAGATCCGCCCGGAGTTCGTTAGGGCTCTGGATGTTGTGGGGCTGTCATGGTTGACGCGCCTCTACAACATTGCGTGGACATCGGGGACAGTGCCTCTGGATTGGCAGACCGGGGTGGTGGTCCCTCTTTTTAAGAAGGGGGATCGGAGGGTGTGTTCCAACTATAGAGGAATCACACTCCTCAGCCTCCCTGGAAAGGTCTACTCAGGGGTACTGGAGAGGAGGGTCCGTCGGGAGGTTGAATCTCAGATCCAAGAGGAGCAGTGCGGTTTTCGTCCTGGCCGTGGAACAGTGGACCAGCTCTACACTCTCTACAGGGTCCTTGAGGGTGCATGGGAGTTCGCCCAACCAGTCTACATGTGTTTTGTGGACTTGGAGAAGGCGTTCGACCGTGTCCCACGGGGAGTTCTGTGGAGCGTGCTTCGGGAGTACGGGGTACCGAGCCCCTTGATACGGGCAGTTGGGTCCCTGTACCACCGATGTCAGAGTTTGGTCCACATTGCCGGCAGTAAGTCGGATTCGTTTCCAGTGAAGGTTGGACTCCGCCAAGGCTGCCCTTTGTCACCGATTCTGTTCATAATTTTTATGGACAGAATTTCTAGGCGCAGTCGGGGCAATGAGGGGATCCGGTTTGGTGACCTCAGTATTTCATCTCTGCTTTTCGCAGATGATGTGGTACTGTTGGCTTCCTCAGGCCGTGATCTCCAACTTTCACTGGAGCGGTTCGCAGCCGAGTGTGAAGCGGTTGGGATGAAGATCAGCACCTCCAAATCTGAGACCATGGTTCTCAGTCGGAAAAGGGTGGAGTGCCCTCTCCAGGGAGATCCTGCCCCAAGGGGAGGAGTTTAAGTATCTTGGTGTCTTGTTTACGAGTGAGGGGAGGATGGAGCGAGAGATCGACAGGCGGATCGGTGCAGCCTCCGCTGTGATGCGGACGCTGTATCGGTCTGTCGTGGTGAAGAGGGAGCTGAGCCAAAAGGCGAAGCTCTCGATTTACCGGTCGATCTACGTTCCTACCCTCACCTATGGTCACGAGTTGTAATTGTTCCAGTGAGTAAAAATCAAGGACATTGACTGATGCGTTAAAAGTATTTTGGCGTGTCCAATAAAATTAGATTTCACAACAGCAAGTCACTTGCATGATTGGTTTGACAGTAATGAAACAATCATGAAATCATGACAAAGTTCCAGTTCTTATTTTTAAAATGTGTGATGTTATGAATTAAAGGCAATGTTACAAATTCAACTTCTTTCGTAAACGAAATAAAATCATGAATTAAGCGGGGCACCATATAAAAACTTTCCTAGGGCACCACATCAACGAGGGCCTGCCTTGGCTGTACGTATGTATGTATAAAAATTAAAAAATGTGTACAATACATAAAAAGTCTGACTTACATCTGCTGACGTTCTGTGCCAGTGTGCTGCTCTGGGCCAGCTGGTCCCTGAAGCTCCGGCCCATGTAATAGTCAATGTCATTGACTCTCAACAGCTCTTCGAAGGCCTTGGTGGTGTTCCCTAGGTGTTGTGTGAGAATGTGATACACACCACGACCTTCACGTAGCTGCTGACGGAGGACAGATAGCTCTCTTGCTTGAGTCTGGATTAAAGTGTCAAATTTACTGGGGAAAGAGGGACATGCTCGTGTTACATTTGGCTAAAAACTATACAATCACGTATGATCTTTAATCTGTGTGTTTTAGCAAGGTTACCCAAAGACTGTTGGACCCGTTGGTCATCTGCACTACTTTTCATTGATTTGCCATTGGAAACACATTTTTACTGCACATTAACACTTACTATAGGGCTTGAGTGGAACAATATAAACCACCAGAAAAGGATGTTTTTGTCAAGTTGTATTCCATTTGTGTTTGCCAATGTATTCTTATCATTGTGGAGGTGTTTGTGCTTAATCCTAGGAGCTAAGTCGTCTGGGGTTGTATACCTCTGGAAGGGTCACCCAGAGCTAACAGTCCCTAGATGAAGGACGAGACCAAGAACAGTTTAAAACCCCCTTTTGATGAACCCCCTTTGGAGCCAGGCTTGGAGGTGGAGAGTGTTGTTGAGTGCCTAGTTGCCAG
Organism: Idiotropiscis lumnitzeri; assembly: GCF_059441095.1. NCBI lineage: Eukaryota > Metazoa > Chordata > Actinopteri > Syngnathiformes > Syngnathidae > Idiotropiscis > Idiotropiscis lumnitzeri. Next base: position 1,712,981 of record NC_142403.1, read on the forward strand.
GCCCATGGGGTGGTGAGAAGAGGCAATGTGGGTCCCCTGAGGGTCGGGTGCAAAGAGAGCTGGGTGGCGGCCGAAGGCAGGGACCTCGGTGGTCTGATCCCTGGCTACAGAAACTGCCTTTAGGATAAGCGGAATGCAACCCCCCTGTGGCAGGGAAAGCACCTAAGATGGCGCGTAAACTTGGTAAAATCCAACTAGACATAGTTGCCTTGACACACCACTTGGGCTCTGGGACCAGTCCTCAGGTTGGACTCTTTCACTCTGGGTTGCCCATGATGAGAGGGGCAGAGCAGGTGTGGGCATACTTATTAGCCACTGGCTTTGTGCCTTTACGTTGGAGTTTACCTTGGTGGTGGTGTTGTAGACGCGCCCCCCACCGGCACACAGTGTCGCTTGCGACCAAGCCAGGATGCGCCCCGGCGATGGGCGCTCCTTCTCCGGGAACCCTCTCTCAACCAAATTGAATGAAAGATTTAACACAAATTAACCCTAATAATGTTGGATCATATTTGATTTTGTTTTGTGTTACTCAGAACCTTGATAGATGTCTATATAAACACCACTAAACATGAGATTGCAAGTACTGTTAGAATCCAACAATACAATATAAATGAAATCGCAAACAAATAAATTAAACTGAACAACTTCTGTATGGTGACGGTGGTCGAATGCCTATGAATCCATCCTCTGTTTTTTTCTTGAAGCATACAATTTAGAATGCAGTTGCTTACCTTGGCCAGTTTGCCAAATGTCCATCCTCATCTGCAAACTTCTTTCCTCTTTTTTTTATCTGGTCATCCAGTGTGTCTAGGTGTGATATCAACTCTTTGACGCCCTTGTTTGGGTGATGGAGTGGCGGCATGGGATCGCCATAAGATGACTGCCAACCCTCATTGTCCTGTACCATGTTTGGGGAGGGAGAAGCATGGGAAGTCCAGCTGTTCTTCTGAGGCATTTGGGGTCGATTTTCACTAGAGGTAGAGGCGGAATGTAGGCAGCTCTGAAGACTGTGGATAACATTATAAGAATGTGATAGTTGGGTACGAAGGTCCTCAACCAGGCGTTGGAGAGATGAGACCTCATCTTTGTAGCAAGAAGTTTGTTTAGTGGTCTTATTGAAGGGATAGTTATTTCCGCATGGAGCCCACCACTGGGAAGGGCAGTCCAGAGATATGCACATTTCCAGGTCATCAAATTCTGTCACAGAAGACAAAAAATGTCATGTTTTAACCACTTTGAAAGCTTTCTTGTTACAAACATTTCAATCTACATCAAAGCAGGCAATTGAATACACTGTTTGTAAATTGTATTCAATATGAATATAAAGTCGGAAAATGCATAGTATGGACAGAATTAGCCCAAATAAGTGATTCTTCTTCTGTATTTTCGCATACTGGGTAACTTTAGGCACATTTAATGTATATATATATATATATATATATATATATATATATATATATATATACAGTGAACCCCCGGTTATCGCGGTTAATGGGGACCGAGACCACCCGCGAAAACTGAAAATCCGCGAAGTAGCGTCGCACCTTAAAAAAAAAAAAAAAAAAAAAAAAAAACGTGTGTGTGTATATATATATATATATATATATATATATATACTTCGCACCTATATATAAATAAATATAGGTGCGAAGTAGCGGCACACCTTCAAAAATGCTTAAAAAATATATATATATATATATATACGGGAGAGAGAGAGTGAAATTCATGTTATAACAAAAAAAATATGATTAAAACGTATTATTTTTTTATTCCCCAGCCATTATTTTTGTATTTATTCAATTACTTCTTTTTGTATTTACTTAATTACTTCGACTTTTACCTGCTGGTACGCCGTCCGGTGTGCCCTGTGAAATGAAAGGTGGCATTCTTCATTTATTTATTTATTCATTTATTCATTCATAACTGACAGCCTCGCGCTCCGCTCGTGCCCGGGCGGAAGAGGTGCTCCTCTCCGGCTTAATAGTCACGCACGCCGGACCTGCTCCCCCGAAGCGTGTCTCCGTTCGGTTGAACTTGGTTTCATTTCGCCCCGCCCGTGCCCGGGGAAGGTGCTTCTATTCGGCTTAACTGTGACACACGCAGCTGGTGAAGAGTGTGAAGAATTTACCAGAGAAGAAGAACTAATGCAAGAATGGCGGAAAACCCAGAAAAACAAATCACAGACCCACAGGCGAGTTTCCACTAGAAAGTGTGGAGACGCTTCGGCTTTTTACGAGACAGGTGACGGGCGAACACTAGATAAAGAGTATGCAATCTGCAAGAACTGCTTTGCAAAGGTAAAATATAACATCAACACTACGAATCTGCAAAGCCACCTCGTTCACTATCACGATGAACTACTCGCAGGTGATAAAAAGGTGAACCAAGACAGCGGACAATCACTACTGCTTTTAAAGCAAAGTTTCCCTTCGGTGTGCTCTTACGTCTGAGCATGTTGATCAGTTAGTGTTCCTCAAGAAGAATATGCCTTGATGTGTCCTCTGTGCGGTTTAACGCAAAGCACTTTATTGACAGTTGCTACTGACATTTTAGGTTCAGAAAGCAGTGCAGTGTCTTGGTTTACATAAAACATGTTATTAATGTTTGTGCACTTTAATGTGTTCAGCTGTACAGGGAACTGTTATTAATGTCCATGCTCTTTAATTTGTCCAGCTGTAGCTACAGTGTTAAGACACATTGGCATTGAATAAATGCTAAATTACAGATGTTTTCATTTTTATGGGCATTTTTTTCTTTTTCAGTCACATACCTTGTGATATATCGTTGAAGAATTTTCTAACAATATATTGAATATCATAGACATTGTGTATTGTGATATGATCGTTATCGTGGGCCACATATTGTCACAGTATCGAATTGTGAGTTACCCGTATTGTCCCACCCCTAATATTAATGTAAATTATTAGTTGGATGGCAAATTGAAATGGTGTCATTTGATTCATTTATATTTCTTCATTCCTTTGTATTGAGTTGATAGGAGCTGTCAGAGCCAGTTCTTATTGTGCTAGACTTTATTTTAGGAACTTTTTTTACAAAGATTCATGTTTAGTGCTTATAGGTAAACTATGGGATTTAGAATTTACTGTGTGGTAAATAATGGTGTAGTCAATTTGATAATTCTGATTTGTGATTGACTGAGCATGCGCGTGTGGCGAAATCCCCCCGTGTATACAGAGAAGATGTGCTTGTCGTGTTCTTCAGTGGAACAAAATAAATGTGGGACAAGTGCGAACTTGTCGGTGGCTTTTACTTGTCTCTGCTACACATCACATACAAAGCAACAGTGCATGCACGATATATCCTGTCCGTTCTGTAACCAAAGATCCGTTGTAGACTAGATGAATCAGTCCCATGTACAGCACTGTTGTTCACAAAACAATACAATACACCACAATGCTGTAGTTCGAGGAAGCGAAACAGCTTTTGACCCGTAGCGTTCTCATAGTTCAAGTAGATGTTATCCATTCGTTGTGCTGAACAACATTGCTCACTGTACTGGGTTGTGAAACTTTTAATACAAGAAGACAAAAGAGTTCTTTTGGGTCTGTGTGAGTACTAGAATGAAAGTGAAAGCTGGGGATAAAATGATGTGCCGCGACGTACGAATCAGAACAACCTTCGACTGCCCGCACTGATTAACGCTTACGAGAAAAGTGAATTTCTGCCGTTACAGGAGCGTTGTGTATACCTGATACATGTGTGAATTATTTGTGAAACTACAATTACAATTTGTGTTTTTCTGTTGTTCTGTAGTTTTCACGGTGCAGAATGCTGAACATGCTTGTTCAGAGATAAAAGATGATCAACACCCGTTTGAAACTCTCTGCGTCCTTATTCTAAATCCCAAGGGGCTGCTACACAGAGCACAATACCACTGTAAAGAAAATTCGCGAAGCACGATATGGCTATATATATATATATATATATATATATATATATATATATATATATATATATTTAGAAATATATAAATTTATATTAGTGGTGCAGAAAAATGCGTTATTAATGTGATTAATCCACCCCCCTTTTAACGCCGTCAATATTTTTAACGAGCGATTAAGAGTCATCTTGGCCTAATAAACAATGTAGTCCTATGACGTAGCGCTGACGCTTGCGAGACTGGAAAAAAACATCAACCACGCGAAATTTAGGACACGCTTGCATGGGCTTGCTGTGCGGAGTTTTCGCTACTTTATAGAACTAAAAGCATCATGGGAGTGAAAAATTACGCAAATTCAATTCTGAACGGCAAGTCATTTTTTTAAAAAAGTTACCTAATGGTGTAATTGATAAGAGCAAAGTCATTTGTGTGTATTGCCACCGTGTACTTAACGACCATCGCAGCACGTCCAGTTTAAAACACCATTTGATGGCCGAGCACACCGCTGATGCCAATTCGCCAGCCCCTTGTCAAACCCAGGCATCCATCGCTAATTTGCGACAGAAACCGATGGATGGATCAACTAAAAAGAGACTCGCCGAAGCCATAGCTCAGTGGGTGGCCACTGTGCGTTAGCATCGTGGAGGACGAAGGTCTGGCTGAAATAATTCTCATTGCATCCAACGACTACATTTACGAATTTGCTGTGAGATGATAATTGAACCCTCATTCAAGACTTGCAGGAAGCGGAGAAGGCAAAATCAGTCGCAACTGCACAATTCCAACCCTCATTCAAGATTTGCTGGAAAGGGAGAAGGCGGAAGCAGTCGCGCTCACCGGTGATTACTGGACTTCTGTCAGTAACCACAAATACATCGGTATGACAGCCCATTATTTTGACCCATTTCATTTGCACTTTATTGGCATTTTAGATTTCTTATATTACTCCAATTTGATCCTTAGAAAGGCTGTCGTGATGCTGTATTGTGTGACTGTGTGATTCGAATCCAATGCTTTATTTTTTTCAATTAAATTTTTGCATAAAAACAAAAAAATCAATTCTCATATATTAAAGGTATTACAATTCAATAAAAATATTGAATTATATACAGGATGTACAAAAAAAATGGGAGGGATTTTTTTTACAATTAATAAAATGTGCGATTAACTGAGTTAACTATGAAAAAATGTGATTAATCATCATTAAATATTTTAATTGCTTGACAGCACTAATATATATATATATATATATATATATATAGATATAGATATATATATATAGATATATATATATATATATATATATATATAGATATATAGATATATATATATATATATATATATATATATATATATAGATATTCATCCATCCATCCATCTTCTGTACCGCTTCTCCTCACTAGGGTCGCGGGGGGTGCTGGAGCCTATCCCAGCTATCTTCGGGGGACACCCTGAACTGGTTGCCAGCAAATTGCAGGGCACACAGAGACAAACAACCAACCGCACTCACACTCATATCTAGGGGCAATTTAGAGTGTTCAATCGGCCTGCCATGCGTGTTTTTTTTGGAATGTGGGAGGAATCCGGAGTACCCGGAGGAAACCCACGCAAGCACGGGGAGAACACAGGATGGCCATAGCCGAGATCGAACCCACGCCCGATGCTGTCTCTCACTGTGAGGCCATCGTGCTCACCAGTCGGCCACCGTGCTGCATATATATATATATATATATATATATATATACAAGATAAAGATGTCCTTTAATAGTCCCACAATGGGGAAATTTGCAGTGTTACAGCAGCAAAGATATAGATCACACAGCTGTACTTCCTGTTCAAATACATAGGCAGGAAGTGAAGTGAAGCATTGCACGCTGCGTTTTTCCAATGATGACGCCCGCAGTTGCCGCGTGCACTCACACAAGAAACGTCGCTGTTTGCCTTTCTATTGCCAATAAATAGGTTTTATCAACCATGTGCTGCACCTGGTGACGTTAACGATCTGTCTAATGTATTGAATGACATGGCGTTCACTCACTGAATCGTTCAAGAACGTCAATAGCGTGGCAGTATGTTCAGTAAAATTCCACCGCCATCTGATGCTGGCTGCTGATTGGTCATTCACAAAGATTGACAACATGCGCGTGGCTGTTCGCAAACAACACAAGTCTTACGAGACTCAGTAACTGTAATAATATTACAAAAATTGTAACGGTGTATTACTATACCGCGTTAATTTTTGTAACGCGTTACCCCCAACACTGATTTTGACATTAATACTGCCCCAATTGAAAGCTATAATATGCTACCTCGCTTTGTGTTATCAATATAACAACTTGTTCACGTGCAAACAAGTACTTTGAATTACTGATGTGGATAAATGATGTCTTGAATGGTACTGGTACCTGGACTGCTCGTTTCTTCCCTTTCAGCTTCATTCTCACTACGGGCACATGTCTCATAGCCCATGTCCTGTAGGTCTACCTGGATTTGCTTATGTTACTGCTGCACAGTTGTTTCTGCTACAGTGATGCAAATGAAAAGCATACCGTTTGTGTTAAGCGCAGTCTTTAAAGTTTACATTCAAGCACTTTTAAACTACTTTCCATTAAACAATTTTAAAGTGTTGTCCAACATAGTACAGCTTTTTTTAATCATGTATCTTAATTCATCTCATAGTATCAGAGAGAATATCAAATTCAAGTATAAGATTACTCAAGTACTGTAATGCACAGAAATGTACAGGTACCTCAAAAACACCATCATGATTCAAGAAATGTGAATAATTTCTAAGAAATCACAGGAACCTAGTTTTTTGATTACTGGTGATAACATGTCTGTAAAACTCACCGCGCATCTCTCGGTTGTCCTTCAGGCGCTCAGGCTGAACTTTCGCTGTAGCGTCAAACATTGTCAATCTCTCCTTCAGCGATTTGGTCTCTTGTGGCAGATAAACAACTTCATCAAAAATTACCGAGGACACAGACATAGACTGTTTCTGACTGTCTGACAATACTTGGTCTCCACCCTGTTAGAAAAGGAACACAGAATCCTCTTGTAAATTGCATTTTCATTATAAATGACCTCTTATTCACTGTGGTGATACTAATGCAATTCTTAGGCAAATGGACAATAGTGTACTTTTTGGACTTTTTGAATTGCAGATTCCTGGAGCACACAGAACACACTAGAAGAGAGGTTAACACTGCCAAACACCCTAAAAGACAGTGTATATACATTTTTCATCAACTAAATTTACAATTTTAATTTGCAGATGCATGCTTGGATGATGTTTGGATTATTGATATTATGACTCCTATTGTTATTGTTGAATATATTTCGATGCTGACAAACATCTGCTTCACACTTCAGCCCATTTATCAGTAAAATGGTGAAAATTTGTGTAAATGTGAATATTTACTTTGCAAGTGGATTTACAGAGGGAACCTGTGAACTTTATACTTTTGCCCAAAATGTTCACTCTTTGAGCCTTGTGCCACACTGAAGGTTTTAAACCTATTAATCTATTCGGCCAGTCATGTATGGCGTGCATACCTTTGTAATAAAAGTTTCACATGCCAAGCTACACAGCCGTCAAGTATGATTTGTTCATCCATCCATTATCTGAGCCGCTTTTCCTCATAAGAATCACAGGCGTCTTAGCGGGCACTAGGCAGGGAACACCCTGAGCTGGTTGCCAGCCAATCGCAGGCCCCGCATAGACGAACAACCATTCACACGCACAATCACACCTAAGGACAATTTGGAGTGTTCAATTAACCTACCATGCATGTTTTTGGAATGTGGGAGGAAAGCGCAGAACCCGGAAAAAACCCAGTCCGGGATCGAAGCCTCCACCTCTGAAATGTGAGGCGGACGTGCTAACCAGTCATCCGCCGTGCTGCCCGTTTGATTTGTTGATTTAATAAAAAAAATAATTTAAAAGTGAACATGAAACAAATTTGGCTCGCAAAGCCAAACAAAGGGGCCACACACAAACACACACTGGACACAGACATGGTTATACTAACTTACCTGTGACGAGTTGTTGACTTGATTAAGGACATCAGACATATTGACTTCTGTCATCTTTTCTTCATCACAGCTTTGGAATTTGATGGTTGAATTTTTACCCTCAGACAGGGAATGTTGTTCATCCCAAGCGGTCCAAAACTCACAGCTGTCCTCTTCTTCTTCCTCTATGGTGACATCAAACTTGTCTTCCTCATCCTCATCCAGCACTCTCTCATCATTCTGTCCACTGTCATGCTGCTGCATCTCATTTGGTGGTTTCTTGAAATCTTTATGCTCAACATAAACGGTCATCAGAGCTTTCCTTTAAAACAGATGGATACAACATGAACACTTTAAAATAAAAATTAGCCTCAAGTTTCACCAAAATTGCCCAATTTGTGATGTACCATTTGAAAATACAAAAAAAAAAAACAGAAACAGTAAGTAATTAGACAGGCTTCACAGTGCATGCTTTATGCTAGATACAGCTTAAGTGTCACCTGATCTGTGACAGGGATGAGAAGCCAATATTTTTCAGATGTGCCTTTAACTCTCTCAGCTCTCTTTCCATCACTCTTTTCTGCTCCACTAGTTGTTTGACCTCTGTCAGCCTTCGAGCGACGCTCGGGTCCTGGAGTTCAGTTTTGACTGAAGCCTTACCACAAAGATTTACATTTATCATAGCAGCGCAATATCATTGTTTTCAGTCAAATTGGAAGAAATATTTCATGTGAAAAAGCAAACAGGTTTTCACTAGCATATTTTGACTGTCTCGGGAAATGAAAATGCCAATTAGTTTGATACCTTTGTCTTGACCACGAGCTGGCACATCCGTTTAGACTTCTCTTCAGAAACACTCCCACAGTCTTTAGTGTTCAGATCCTCATTAGCACCACCTTTATCTTCTGTACTGAGTTCTACTGGAAGCAGAAACTTAATAAACATGTAGGCTTGAAAAATAAAAGATACTGAAACTTAAGACTTCTCTCCAGAAACACTCCCAGTCTACAGTGTTCAGATCCTCATTATCACAACCTTTATCTTCTGTACTGAGTTCTACGGGATGCAGAAACTTCATAAACATGTAGGCTAATAAAAGAACAAAAGAAAGATACTGTAACTTAAACCTTCTCCAAGATGACATACAGTATGTTGACTAAGCCGGTCTCATTATCAATCTGCACATTATCCAGTTAACTTGATATCTTCCATCCATTATCGATCCCAGCCGTCTTCGGGGGAGTAGGCGTGGCCGCGTGGTACACCCTGGACTGGTTGCCAGCCAATCGCAGGGCACACGTAGACGAACAACCATTCACGCTCCCACTCATACCTAGGGGCAATTTAGAGTGATCAATCAACCTGCCATGCATGTTTTTGGAATGTGAGAGGAAACCGGAGTACCCGGAGGAAAGCCACACAGGCACGGGGAGAACATGTAAAGTCCACACAGGAAGGCCAGAGCCGGAATTGAGGGCATCATGCTAACCAGTCTCCCAGGGTTAACTTTAAAAACTGCTTGCCCATAGGGCAAGTGCCACTAAAATTTGCCTTGCCCGAGTGGCCAAATTACTTGCCCAACTTGGGCAAGTGACAATTTTTTTTCTCTTGCCCGAAGATTAAATTACCTTGCCCTGAGTGACTTTTTGTATGACGAAGTGTCTAATTACAAATTGCATGAATTTTTTGTTCGGACAGTTCCTGCCTAGAAAGAATTAAAAATATGTTACAATCATAAGGGTTGCTTATATAAAAATGTATCATGTATTAACACAATAATTAGGTGTCTGCTGACCCAGGATTATGTTATTCCTTCATGAGTTCTATGTTGCAGACGTTGCAGGCATTAAGAAACAGTCAATGAAGCATATGTCCGTAAGGAGCTGGCAGCTGGCAGGTAGAACTGATCCTGTGAAAGCTAGACTAAGAATAAAATGTTTATGGTTGTAAAACGTGTGCCACAAATGTAAATAAACATACAATCTGATAATCATAAATTAATCTTGTTTTCATCATCAACCATGAAACCCTACTCACAACAGCATGTATCATCCTGTGCAGTTATTGAAAATGTTAATTGTAGTTTTAATAATTAACAAATCTGCATGTTAAATTGGGAAAATGATATTACAGCAATCCAGATTATCAATTTTAAATCCCGGAGAGCCTATTAATTGAGTAATCAAATGAGTAAATTATGAGTGTGGGAAATTTGTGTATTCCTTTAAGACCAGGTCGTTGAGGTGGCCTCTGTATCGTCACCGGAAGATGTACTCGTAACTGTACTAGTAGCGTCACAACGTTGCTTAAATAGCGCTGGGATTTAGGATTGTACATAAGCATTAAATAGTACATTTGCATTTTAATGTCAAACTTTTTCGCGTTTAAGGTAAGCAGGTCTTACTGATTTGGGATGATGTAGAAATGTATGAAAAACATAAATGTAAGGACATTTGTTTCAATAGTATTTAATTGCAGCATTTACATTCATTTGTTTAGAGACAACAGATAAATCCAAATAACACCACAAACAACCATCAGCTGTTGGTCCATATCGGCAGTCACTGAACCAAGCTAAAACACTACAATAATTGACACAAACAGCTGTAAACTGAAAGTTTGGTACAGTTATGTGAATATGAAATGCAAGTTATTTTTCACTCAGATGCAGAAACACTCACACCCTACACACACATAAATATACATTTCACACAGAATGAGAATAACTCACCTGATTCAACCAATGTATGTTCACTTTACAATATCAACAACTCTGAATAATTGTCATGACCCGTGTCGGTCATGGCAGGGTGTTGTCGTTGTTTTCGCGTCTCCTTGTTGTTGTTTTGGTTTCTGTCAGCTGAGTAGGGGCGTTTCCCCTCAGCACTCCGTCCCCACCAGCCACGCACCTGTTCCCCGTTAGCCTCGCACACCTGACTCCCATCTGCTCCCATAATTACCGGACTATTTAAACACCTCACTCCGACAACCCATTGTAGGTGCATTGCCTTTCTTTCCCGACATCGCTGCCCTCGCCTTTGCGATTCTGCACGCCACTACCTTCCCTGTTCTCGTTCATGCCCCCAGCTCTTGTCACCTGTCCCTGTCCAGTTTCATATCCCCGCTTAGTTCGTTCCCGTCGTGTTTTGTTCTTTGTCCTTAGTCCAGTTAAGTCACGTTTAGTTTGCCTCTGTTATTTTGCACCCTGCTACGTTGGTTCTCCTTGTTTGATTCACTCAATAAATTCCCTTTAAGTTACACCTTCCCCCGCTTCCTCGCATTTTGGGTCCTCGCCCTCCTCGCCGACCGGCGAACCCCAACAAAAATTTTCGTAACATTTTATGGTATTCAGATAAGCAATGAGTGGTCCGGCGAACATGATTCTTCCAGTCGAACTACGATTTTAAAATCATTGAAGTGGCACTAATCCGTGAAATTGTCTGCTCCACACTTGAGGTGGTCAATTCTGAAACTGATTTTGTAATAATGATAAAATCTGATTCTGATATCAGCCGAAAAAACAGTATCGGATTTTATCAGACCACATCCAAAATGCTCGATATTAGTACTCATAGACAAGCAGTCCATTCGAGAATCCGCTCCTGTTCTGTTCTGCCCACGTGATCAAAACCACCACTTGTGTAAAGGAGCTAGTCAAGACGGTCTGTATGTGTGTGTGTGTGTGTGCGTCCGTGTGTGTGTACGTAGATGTATATGTGCGTGTGTGCGCGCGTACGCGTTTGTATGAAATGGGGGTGTGTGCTGGGTGGTTTAGGGTGTGTGTGAAGCGAACCTTTCTCCTCTACTTTTTACAAATTTACAAACTGGTCATGTGGAAAGGTTTGAACAACTTTATAAAGCTACTCAATCTACTTTCCCTCACCAGATGACGTTATCTAACTACCTGTCTTTCTGTCTGCCTGTCTCTGCTGCATGGTGCACAAGTGGTTAGTGTGTCTCCTTCACACTTCTTGTGCTTTGGATGTGAATTGGGGGTAATCAGGCTTGCGCCGACATTCCAAAACCATGCATATTATACAGCCATTAGATGTAAAAAAAAGATATTAAAAAAACAAAACAAAGCATCATATTGATTTTTTTGTTGTCTTAATTCCTTTCATATCATATCATATCATCAGCTTTTGTTGATCCGGATAAACACACACAAAAGATTGCATTAAGAGGTTTTTTTTTTTCCACTTCACCTTAGAAGCTCCATCTTTTCCTGTTCCCTAATTTACCACAGGTTTTGTATGACTCAATGATTTTCCAGGTTTTGTCTCTGGTTTTAGGTATTTGAATTTACTTAACTGGAAAATGCCTTTCATTTGCTTCAGTCATTTGCTAAATCCATTTTTCAATAAGATTTACAAAACGTACAATGAAGAAAATGTTTTTTCAGTCAGTGCTTGCTGATGTGTTCGAGAAAAGACCAATGTAAAGCAGTGACTAATAGTGATGCAATTTAAAGCCAGGCTACCAAACCAAATTCTTACTGTGGACACAATGTTAATAGTCACTCAAGAAGTTGCGCTCAGTGTTAGTATTTCACAGAAAAGGTTCTCATTAGTCATATTAGTACAACGATGCACCACCATCAAAGCTGTCAGCTGCTGGGGTAGTTGCCGCTACACAAAGTCCCATGCTTCTCTGATGCCCACCTCCAAACTCAGGCTGTCTGCTGCTGGGGCTTTCCCTCTGCATTTGAGCCACCTCAGCAAGGCGTTCTACCGGTGCGAGGTCAGAAAGAGGCTCCACTGTGTCCTGCAGGAGGACCTGGAATAAACCCACATAAAGATAATCATATCTCACATCACAGACACGCACTCATCTATCTATCTCGCTAGCTCTCAGCAATAATTCAACACATCATATTTACTTCTCTTAACACTGCATTACATGATGTGTTTTGTGTGCAAGCATGTCACTTCATGGGCGCGTTCCGTTCATACTAGGAGTCACATTTGTTTTTGTCACAAAAAACAAAAAATACCTGATTTAAAGTGTACCTGTGGTGGTCAAAAGGAAAAATCTATATGGTTTATCCCCCAAAAAATGCATTCAAATGCATTTTCGTTACACTGGTTGTATTAAAGCAAGTTTATAACAGCTTGCAGGACCTAGCAGTGTACCATTAACACTGTTTATAGAGTGGTGTGCTGCTAACCTCGACTTGGGATGTTGTGAGTCGGTGGGGAGAATACTTCGAAAACCTCCTCAATCCCACCGACATGCCTTCCATTGAGGAAGCAGAGCCTATCTCTGGGCTTGAATTAACCGAGGTGGTTAACAAGCTCCACGGTGGAAAAGTAAGCAGAGGTGGATGAGATCCGCCCGGAGTTCCTCACGGTTCTGGATGTTGTGGGGCTGTCATGGTTGACACGCCTCTACAACATCGCGTGGACATCAGGGATAGTGCCTCTGGATTGGCAGACCTGCCAAGGCTGCCCTTTGTCACAGATTCTGTTCATTACTTTTATGGACAGAATTTCTAGATGCAGCCAAGGCAATGAGGGTGTCCGGTTTGGTGGTCTCAGTAATGAATCTCTGCTTTTATCAGATGATGTGGTACTGTTGGCGGTTCGCAGCCGAGTGTGAATCAGTTGAGAAGAAGATCATTGTCTACAAATCTGAGACCATGGTTCTCAGTCGGAAAAGGGTGGCGAGAAGAAACTCCTCATCCACAGCGTGGATCTGGTTTGGCTTTTCCCTGAAAGTTTCAGAGACTCCCTTTGGATGTCGGATGGCAACACGGCGAACTTGTTTACGTAATCGCTTGCGGAGAGAGCACCCAAAACATGACGGTGACAGTCAAACCAAATGGAGATCAGGCACATGGCTTAGTCCTTTGCTAAAGACATAATTCCTATCAACACAGTGGAAGGACAACAAGGGCTTTGAAAACTGTTCAAAGTACTAGACCTGTGCTATGAGCAGTATTTTTATGGTGGCTTATATGTTTAACGTTCACTGCACATTTGGTTCAAATTAAAAACCTGTTGAGAAAGCTTAATTGGCTTTAAAAAAAATATATATTTTAGCGTTTTATATGCATTTGAAATATGTTGAAAATGGTCAAAAATGTGCAAATGCCTCTAAAAAAATGTAAAAAAAGAATTGATAAAATTGTGATCGGGATTTTATTTTCTAAAAATATTGTGATACGATATTTTTGCCATATCGCCCTCCCCTACCCTATACACATTTTTGGCACCACTGTTAGCATCTGTCTCTGCCCATATGTCCAAATCGGCAAGCCGGCTCTGGTTGTAGTACTCGTACTAGTAGTAGTAGTTGGGTTCTACAAAAATATGGAACAAAAAGTAGTATAGTAGGTTTGAATTAATGGGATTACTGCCGTCGGGTTACGGGGACTCCAGCTTTAGCAGGGAATCCCAGACTTCCCTCTACCCAGTCACTTCTTCTAGTACTGTGTTGTATTAACTTTTTCTCCACTTACCTCATTAACATGGAACTTCTTGGTGAGCGAGTCAAGCCTGCTTGAATGTCTGTTCCTTTGCTCCTGATTGCCTTTTTCTCGCTTCTCCATCTCTCCAACCACAAGCTCGGTAGCAGTATTCGATTGTAATCTTGATCCAAAACCTGAGTTGAGCTGATTGCAGAGCCGCTGAAGCCTGCCTGCCTGCTCAGCCATTAACTCACTAATTTCGTTCGCTGAATGCTGAAAATAATTGTCCATTGAATTAAATTAAGTTTCCTGTGAGTGGCACAAATAAGGTCCTGTGCAGTACCAGTATATACTGGCCCCTGGCACTGAACAAATCATTTACCTGCTCCTGATGTTGCTGGGCCTGTTGTGTCTGGTCAGCCAGCATCTGTTGGATAAGACGGTCTTTGAGCTGGAGTTGGGCGTTCAGCTCCTCCAAAACTTCGCCTGGTACAGAATGTATTTGAGTCAGCAAGGAAGAACGCAAATCCTGCAGGCCAAGAAAGAAGACAAATTTGATTAACAGATTATTAGAATTGACAACACAAAATGGACACCGGAGTCGGACTTAACTCGCTTTGTAACTGCATAGGTAGACTTAAGTGGGTAATACACTTCTTATAAAACTAGTTCATTTGAGAAAGGCGGGTTCATATTCTCCTGATTATGGCTCATGCTAATTTGTTGAATTAAAAATGGCTTTACTCCCCCCTGCCCCCAAAGTCTCCTTTTTTGTGTGTGTCAGTACCTGGACTTCTTGTGTTCGAGCCTGCAATGCCGCCTGCAGCTGGCTGAGGATAGCATCTTTCGCTTTCAGGATGTATTTCTGTCTCCGCTGACTCTCCTGCTGTTGCCGCTGGATGTTCCCACACGTATCACGCACCTGCTCCAACTCCAGAGAATTACCACGGACAAGCAACTCTAGACTCTGACACACAGAAAAGCATGTTGGTAAAAAAGTATACATGGGAAAGGCCCTTTTCATTTACAACATTACCCGGCCGGCTCCAGATGACATGGTAGGATAAATTTCCAAACAAATGCCCAGTCCCTCTTTTCCTTAATGCCTAACTTCTTAAAGTTCCAAAAGGCACACTAAAATCTTGTTGACACTCTTCCCACAGCGGAAGCTTTTATATTAAGAGGAGAACAATTTTATAATTTCTTGGATTTTCCATTTATGTATGCATAAAACATCGTCCTAATAGTAAATACAGGGATTGAGGAAAGGGTATTTCTTACTTTGATAGTCTCTTTGTTATTTGCCAGAATACAACGCTGTCTCTCGAGATCACTCTCCTTCTCTCGGAGAAGCTTCTGCAGTTGACTCATCTCTGCCATTTTCTCCTCGATAGACAGGAATTTGTCATCTACAGCCCGCTAAGGATTGAAAAAAAAAGTGACAAGCAAGCCAAGCCTGACGTTTGATGTAGTTTAGGTGGGTTGGTTGTGAATCAGTCGAAATTGTCGGTTGTCGGTTGTCGGTTGGTATGGTGGTGGTAATGGCGACTGGGACGTCCGGCTGACCGGTGTGTCACGTTGAGGCCATATCATGCTACTGTAAGCTTCAGTTAACTACAGGCATATATATGATTATATATTATATATTATGGAACAGTGGAAATCTAATTTCTTAAAATATGAGGCATGATGGCTATATATGTAACCCCGACGTAAGATGCCTGGGTCACTAAAACTTCGCTTGTCCCCGTGTGGCTACAGCACCCCTCTCAGGAAGTCATCCTAAAACTGGTTGTTGTGCACACTGCCCACAAAACATTAATGAAGTTGTTATCACTAGGCAGACTAGTGCTGCTATTCCATTCGTCTCAAACAGCCCCACGACACACACCACTCCGCTTGGTTCACTACATTGCACGGCCTCTGTTGCTTGTATAAAACCGGTGAGTAGTGGGATGGGAGCATGCCGAAAGTGAGGTTCTGCCTCATTTCACAGGGCTAGTCTCGAAAACGAAAATATGAATTGCCTTTGTACAGTCTTTCAGTGATACAGCTGTATGCCGTCAAGATAGCAATAAAGCCCACATATTTTGTGTTTTACATAAACATTGAACCGGGGTAACTATATTTACAATTTCATATGTATGATGAAGTAGTGCAATGGTGAATTTCTCGAGCAAAGCAAAGCAAACCTTGCCACCAGCACTCATTCTTTCTAAATAAGAGCTCACTGTCATTCACTTGGCCATCCCTCTGAGTCATTGTTTTCACTGCACAAAGCCACCATCCCCTAGGCCAGGCATGGGCAAATTACGGCCCGGGGGCTACATGTGGCCCATTAAACGTTTTAATCCCGCCCGGCGAACTAAAAAAAAATTGAATGAATAAACCTTGTTAACGTTTTATTTTCTAAATACTGTGGTTTTTCAAAGACATATATATTGTTGTTATGCTTTCGTTCATTTATTTTTTTTAATTAAATGTCTTTATTTTGTCCGATGAGGCAAAGTTACCAAAACACTCCATCCATCTGCTCCTCCTCTGTCAAATTTTAGAACCCATTGTGGCCCACCAATCAAAAGTTTGCCCACCCCTGCCCTAGGCGGTGCCGCATGCATTGTGCTGGGGAAACAGCGACGCTCCGCTCTGGCTTGTCTGCAGCGGAGGTGCTGCTTACAGAGGAGGAATAAGCAGGAATCCTCCGAGACGCATGAGTGGCGGAAAACACCTCTTTGGGGAGGTTTTTGATGAGGAATTAGCATTTTAACTTGGCTACAAGCACAGAAAAGTTAATTGAGCATGATATGGCCCCGTTAAGTCCAATTTCCATACCAACGTGACTTATGATCATTGGGAGGTTTGCGCACGACTCACGATCAGCATCTCTTGCCCAAACTTCATATAGGTGATTCCATTCAATGCAAGTCATCAATATCAATACCAAATCAAAACGTATGCGTTGTTTTGTGCAATATGGTTAATGCAGTTATACAAGGAACTCTTTAACTAAACAGAGTAGGTCAATCATTTGGACTAGGTCTTTTCACATGCTGAAAAAGTGAGCGCCCCTGGGTTAAAGCTATTTGCAAAAAACTTTATGTTGATACTTATCATATTATTACTGATACAGAAGAAATAAAAATGACTTAATTATAAATGAGGAACATTATGATAAACCTACAGTATATGAAACTACACTGACATAGGTTTATAGAGATTCGATTAGTGGATTTGCATATTGTCAACCTCGAGGGCTTTGTCTCTCTCCTTTAGGCGCTGCCGCAGTTTTTGGAACAAGGGATTTCTCTTCTCCTTTGTGTCTCCCAAGAGCTCAAAGTAGTCCTGATGAAGAAAGAAATATCAATATTTGATTATCCAACTGTGCATTTGTGACCATCATGGTTTGGGGAAATACGATATACAGTGAGGTTCATAAATATGTGGACCATGACACATTTCCAGCATTCCAGCTCTTTGATCATCAGGACCTTGATGTTTACACACAATGTGTACTGGACTACATCAAGTTCTGCATGGAAATTATATATATATATATATATATATATATATATATATATATATATATATATATATATATATATATATATGAGGTACTTTAAGTCATGAGGTGGCAAGAAATTACAATTTGCATCTAACCTCTACTAGCTGGTCTTTGGTGTGAAGGGACATTTTCAGCTTTCGGATGGTCTTTTCTCTCTCATTGACACGCTCCTGTCTTTCTTCCTCGCTGCTTTTCAGATGCTGGTCTTTTTCCATAATCGCAAACCAAGCATTTTCAAGAGCCAGTCGTAGCTCCTGAGAATTTGCAGTAATGAGCATCGTGACATGAGAAGGGTTATTTAAAAAGGCAAGTCCTCAAGAACATTTTGCACACTGACACATTTAAATCTAAACTCTCCTCAGGATTTACTCAATCTATCCATACCTGGTTGTTTTGCTCTCTGTCCCTCTTGTGTTGTAGTGCCCCCTGTAGGTCTTTCTCCAATAGTTTCAGAGCCTGGCATAAGTCCTCCTGTGTCCTGGTAGTCTGGTGCTGCATCTGCTGGCTCGCTTGAAGTTCAAGTTGAACTTGGAAGAGAGCTGCCTGCTGTGCCAGTTTATGAGACTGGCCTTGAAAAGCCTCTGGCCCAGATATCTTGAGGGTAAATCCCAAAGACGGGGAGGGTGAGGCGATTAACAGAGAAATGCACATAGATTAAAATTAATTATTAGGTGACAAAATCAGAGTGACTTTATACTTTACTATATTTTCTATTCTTTATTCTTATACCCCTTCAAATTTAGCTAGTCACCCAAGTCACTGACTGGTCTGAAGGAGTTTTAATTGTGTATCGAAGCAACAGAGCCAACATTGAGTTTACTAGTTGGCTGCAACCAGTCGTGTTCATTCAGTCACTGGCAATTAAGGAAAGTAGTCAAATGCCAATCCTGACTTTTATCATCTTGTACCACATATATGTTTAAATTTGAACTCCCTCAACCTCTGCCTCTTTGGAGGTGACAGTGTCACTTAGCGTAACGACGTTTCGCTCTTGCTGCAAGGCCTCTTCACGGGCCGAACGGAGCTCCATCGCCATTTGACAAAGATGTTGCTGTAGCTTCTACACAAATACAAAAACACATTTCCTTTGGTTCTGCATATGAAAAATGTTATCTGTCCATCGGCTGCATGAGCAATATGAGATTCAGAAGAATAAAAAGTAGATAAAAATGTTTTTTCGTGCGAACATACCTGGTTCCTGGCCCCACTTTGTTTCATCTTGGCTTGCAGAGAATAGACTTGATCCTGCGTCTTCTGCAGCTGCCTCATACTCTCATTGACAGCACCTTCATAGATACTGAGATGATCCTGTTTTTCAGTTAGTTGCTGAAACACAAACGGGAGAAGACTCATAATCACATTTGTGCAGATCAATCACCCATGACAAATATGTTGAATTTATTCCATAGACTTGTCAAGGATAACGATAAAAAATACAAAATTATTTATTGACTCAAACTTATATGAGATTTTGTTGCCAATAGTTTAACTGTGCATGTTAATGCGGTTAATTTTATGAAACATTATCCTTATGTTAACCTTAAGCGCTATATTAGGATAATGTGGGGAACTCGCATAATTGTTAGTTTTCATCCATCCATCCATTATCTGTACTGCTTCTCCTCACTAGGGTCGCGGGGGGGTGCTGGAGCCTATCCCAGCTGTCTTCAGGGAGTAGGCGGAGTACACCCTGAATTAGTTGCCAGCCAATCGCAGGGCACACATAGACGAACAAGCATCCGCGCTCACACTCACACGTAGGAGCAATTTAGAGGGCCCGATCAACCTGCCATGCATGTTTTTGGAATGTGGGAGGAAACTGGAGTACCCGGAGGAAACCCACGCAGGCATGGGGAGAACATACAAACTCCACACAGGAAGGCCGGAGCAGGAATCGAACCCTCAAGCTCCGTATTGTGAGGCCATCGTGATCACCAGCAGGGCCACTGTGCCACCTGTTAGTTTCCAGTACGTCTATAATTTACCCAGTTTGCAAAGAAATTCATACTAGGCGAATGGTAATAAACGCTTAGAGATTATCACAGTGTCTATGAACCATATTTGTTAATTCAAGGTCTTAATTATAACGTTAAGCCAAGTTACTTAGCCCTAACAAACCAACATGATCAAGTTTAATTTTATAATAACTAGGCTGCTAGTTGATTATAAATGACTGATAAATGAAAACACATGAATGGGGACAAATAGTTAAGATTTGGCTGAAAACAATATTGAGGTTTTACCGGTATGTTAATTAATATCGGAACAGGTAACAATGAAAAGAGAGATATTGCAGACTTTTTTTTGTAAAGAGGCCCAAATCAGGCCCAGACAGACCCCAGCAACCCAACCAGCCATCCTGACAAAACCCAACCAGGATCCTGCCAGGAGAATCACTCTAACAAGAGGTCATTTGTACAGATTATGCCTCATTTTAAATGTTGATTTACCTTGTAAAAATAGATGAATTTCTGTGTTTTGTTTCTTTATTGCAGTTGTGCTTAATTTGTATGTGCCCATATTCCTTTTAATAACATTGTTTATATGCATGTCTCATGATAAAAACATTTTACACCCTTTTCAGGCTGCCTGTGTTACCACTGACCAGTAATAACGACAAACTGCTCCTAAACAAGTCGTGATGATTTTATTGTTGTGGCAAATAGAAATTACGGCTTTTACATGTCACCGTTTATGAAACAGTGTTTTTTTTTCTGGACTACTTAAAAGAATACGTGAAAATTTAGATCATAACTACACCACTGGGTACAGTTACAAAACAGTAGACTGCCTTACCTTTAATGCAAAGAGAAACAAATAACTTCCATCCATAGCTCAATAGAACTTATTTCTCAGTCCAAAGCTCATGTAGGTGGTACACATTTGTTTTGTCAGATTAAGATCACTAATCTAAAGGACGATTGGACAGAACTGACCAGTAAATTATTGTTTTCATCAAGTGATGTTCAAACAACAATGGAAAGAAAGACTGATCAGTTTTGACCACAATATTCATGTCACACAGCCAAATTCAACCAGAATTTAGGTCTTACAGCTACCTGCTGAAAGTGAATGGGGCCACAGTGAAAATGATCATCCAACCAGTGCTCTTCCATCTTTGCCAGATCTGCCTTCAGTTTCTGCAGAGCACATGGTGTTGCAATCTTTGTCACAGGCTGGTGGGGGTACAGCTCCTTGTCAAATGTAGTTCTGTGCTGAGCACTCAGAGATGCGGGTAGTGACAATTGTGGCTCTTGTCTGGCTTTGACCAGAACTGGGAGTTTGCTGCCCCTTTGAGGAATCACTGGTCGATACACCCAGCCTCTTAGGAGGCTAAGCATCATTTCAAATCCAAAAATAGAGCTTTCACTTGGGCGTTTATCCAGTAGACTTTCTCCTTTACTTGTTGCGCTTTCTAGGTTTAATTCTTTTTCTTTGACATCACGAAAAGGACAGTCCTCAATTGCTGAATTGTCAAGAGATTCTAAAGATGATGTCGGGCTGCAGGACCTCATATTGACATAAATGGCCTTGTCAATCTTCAACTCAGCTGTAGGTGGTTCCAAAATGACTGGTACTGCAATTATTGAACCTGAAGCCCTATTGGAGTTCTCATTTACTGGAGTTCTAGATAAACTGAAAATAGATGGACCACAGGATGTGCTCCACCCTACACTGCGTGGCACCTTGCAAACTGCCTCATAGTCAGAATCTGCAACTCGAAGGGTAGCACATCCTCTACACCGTCTGGGCTTCTGGCCAGAGAATGTGTCAGTTGAACAGGGATGGAGGTTCTCGTGGTCCAGGTCAAGGTCATCCTTATCAGCCCATGACTCATACACAGAATAAGACAGGTCATTCTTGATCATTTCTGAATATTTTCCTCCCAGTGGGGAACACAGAACTACAATTTTAGAGTCCTCAGTAGCAGCATCCATCCCAACCAAACCAACCGAACTTACTTGAGTCGCATCGTCCGTGTTATTCTTCCGGTACAAGCTTCCAATACACTGCCTTAACCTGTCCTTCTCCAGAAGCAGCTTGTGCAGACGCTCCAGTGACAGCGCCTCAACACGCGCAATCACTGTGTCAATGCGGTACATTTGGTCCAGCATGAAGGCACACTTGGAGCAGACAAACTCACCCCGACCGTCCCGGGTCAGTTCGCAGTCAAGGGCATGCGAAAGCAAAACCTGCAAATTAAGTTTGGCATTCGGATGGAAAATCCATCTTCTCTGATTGCCACAGAGCGCACGGGCACAGATCCTGCACATTTCCTTCATCTTCTCAACATCCAGCAGCATCACTGACCGGCAGCAAATTATTTACAGATGCCACTTTCAAGGGCGGCTGGCATTTTCATTATAAAACTACCTCAACTATATCATTTGAGAGTAAAAAAAAAAACCGCTGGATCATGAAGTCGTTTTGCTTCAACGTCTCTTTGCCATTCAAGGGAGAATGGCAACTCCCGTGAAGGACCAGGCCAGGTAACGCCAGTATCGCGCTGTTATGACTATCAGACATCAATCACGTACATATTTGTAATCATATTCAGGGTGGAGCGCGGAGACATGGCGATCCCATTTACCACCGTTTCCTGTTTTGTCCTCAATGGTTTCTCCCGCAACGTCCTATTCCTTTTGTCAAAACAGACAAGGGAAAAATAACATATATGTCCACATAAAGCGGTGGCTTCTTGACGAATCCCCTGGCGTCGTCGCTCAGTGTAGAGGTAATGTAAAAAGTAAAACGTAAAGGCTGCTGGCGAGCGAGGCGATGTGTTCATCTCGGCCGCAACTAATCGCTGTGGCAATGAAGATCGTCTATATGAGATGATGCTTCACTCATCAGTTTTTAACTGGGATATTCCATCCTTGTTGGGATTTGGATAAACAAGGCAGTGCCAATTTAAAGGACATTATATTAAATGTAGTTTGTTGACAATGATGCAGTCTAATAAAAGCTGTATTCGTAATTATAGTAGACTCCCTTACAGACCACGTGAATAAACTAAATTGCTTTTTTAAGTAGATAGTGTAGTATCTTTTCATTGTTTGGCGTATGTGAGGGCGGTGTCAATTGAATAGTGGGTGACGTCATTGAAAGGGGACGAGCCTGTTTAGGGAAGATTGGCTCCCGCAGTTAGTCGTAATGTGGAGGTGTGGGTGCGAGTCGTGGCCTTCAGCTGCTCCTGTGTAAATGTGATTTATTCGCTTTTGTTTGGGTCGTTGAAACAAACAGATTCCATAACGGAATGTGTGCATCCGTGACCACTGGGATGGGCATCACAATATGATTCCAATGTAACAAATGTAATTTGGATTATGTGTTTTTGTGATGTGACTTTTTTGGCATTCTGCGTTGGCCTGACTGAGCCTGACACATTGCCAAAACCCCAAAAAACTATGTTGTACACCTTTCAGTATGTGATGTGCAGTGAGATTCATGACTGGTGAGGCACAATACCTCCCTGGAGTCCGATATAAAAATATGAACCCGAAATAGAAAAATTAGAGTGTGCGTTCTGTTGGATTTGGACTAAGAGGGAGGAGGAATGTTGGAAGTCATGGACAGATGGGCAGCGAGTAGTCCCTTGAAAAAAACCCGAGAAGGGTCTGGCTGTTAGGACACAAGAACCCCCACTGCGCATTCCTGTCAGCGGTAAGTCGACCCATGAGAAGGATCCGGTTAGAACCGGGGTGTTCCCAATACGACAGTGTCGCGCAGTGGGCCTTGGTGATATGATCGACCTATTTTATGGCGTTAGATTTATGCCAAATACCCCATAGGAAAACATGTTTTGTGCATACAAAAATGTGTTTCGCATGTACAAGACCCTCCAAGTGGACGGACAAAATAGGTTTTACGCTAACGGCTTCTCTCTCTACGCCACGTACACGACGCCGATTCACGCTAGCGATGCAGGTGAGACAATTGTGCCACAATTCTTAACCAATCAGCAGTCGGACTCTAGGGGTGTTTCTGATTGGCTGTTACAGTCCAATTGTAACTCAGAGGTGGGGTAAACAATACAATAAAACTTCATTTATTACGCACATTTCACAACAGCTGGAGCTGTAACAACGCGATTTCCATATGGTGTATTATAAATAGGAATAGAATGGCGTGGCGCTATTACAAAACAACATCTAATGATGAAGACGCAAATGCACAACTCCGAGAGGTGATTTTTGATTATAAAAAAAAAATAAATAAATAAAATGAACAGAAAAACGTTTATAGAAGCACATAGAAATAAAGTGTCAATAACGTTAAGCCAATCAAAGATATTTGAATAAAAATATTTTTGAATTATTACTAAAACAATAAGAACAGCGTGTTAGAATGCAACTGTTTGTGTTTAAGGTATTTGACATTACGCTTACGTAATTGTGTCATACATTTAACACCATAGAGAACAGCCGACACCGGGCATGGCCCTTGGTGTGAGGGGGCGTTCCCGTTGTCAAAATGGGGCATTCCCGTTAAAAAACGGTCTGCTTGACCTGAGAGACAAACTAGCTCAGCGCTAAGATAGGATGAGGCCAGTACAATACAACATAGATGGACTTAAAATGGGACCAAAGAAAAAAAAACATCCAGTCTGCTGTTGGCCAGGGTACAGTTTGGGATCCTGGAGGTTCACGTAAATAATGTTGCCCAAAAAAGCTAAAACAGTAGGATACTCTCCGTCAACAGGTCGGTGTAGGCGGCTCTCAGATACATTTGAATGAGATAATTGGATTTGGCTTTATAAAAGTATGACAAAGTTAATGTGCTACATACGGTAAGTGCACACCTGTTAGCATTTCTATCAAATTGGATTTTTCATTTTTTGGACTATTATGTGTTTTTGGGCAAAAGTTGGTTGGTTGTTGGTAGATAATTTATTGCATCAGTTTCAATAAAAGAGAACAGAATACAGTGTTCTTCAAGAACACAAGCCAATCGAAAGGCATAGAATGAAGCTAAAGCTTATCAATCTTCCACCTTTTCTACATAACTTATATAATACAAGAACGTCAACAGAAACAAAATTTGTATCCTCGCTGAGAAACAGTTTCTTTCCAAGAGCCATCTCCATTCTAAACTCTCACACACACACACGACCACTCTTACCTTGCAGAACAGCAACGTGATGTGCTTTTATATATCCTATTCAGTATTATTTTCCATTGCACTAATTATTCTCTTGTTTTTCTAATTTATATATTTATCTGAATTATTGTTGTATTGCACTGGAGAGGGGAGCTCTCTAATCTCGTTGCACACTTGAGTACAATGACAATAAAGGGATTTCTGATTCTGATTCCCACTTAGTCATATATTTTGTCATTACTTTGGATTTGAACATTCTTTTAAAAAAATAATTGAAGCATGTTTTCAAGATATTTTCATAACTATTCCACACAGATTTACATCTTTAAAAAAGAAACACATCCCTGCTTTCTGTTATTTCTTTTCTTGTGTTTTTTAGGACCTCACATCATAACAACTCTCTCTATTTTCAAACAACTTCTGAATACTGTGGCACAGTAAATTATTTTGTACTTTGTACATTATTTGTGCAGTATGAAGTTCAAATAAATCTGAGTTTCAAAATATTTAGTTTAACGAACAATGGATGTGTTGCGTCTATATATTTAGCTTGATCGATAATTCTTAGCGCTCTTTTCTGCAGCTTGAAGAAAAGATGAGTATTTGTTTTGTATGTATTTCACCAAAACTCAACCCCTAATGTCATATGTGGAATTAATATCCATCCATCCATTTTCTGTATCGCTTGTCCTCACAAGGGTCGTGGGGGGTGCTGGAGCCTAACCCAGTTATCTTCGGGCAGGAGGCAGGGTACACCCTGAACTGGTTGCCAGCCAATCGCAGGGCACACATAGACAAACAACCATCTGCGCTCACACTCATACCTAGGGGTAATTTAGAGTATTCAATCGGCCTGCCATGCATGTTTTTGGAATGTGGGAGGAAACCGGAGTACCCGCAGGAAAGCCACGCAGGTACGGGGAGAACATTCAAACTCCACAAAGGATGGCCAGAGTCGGGATTGAACCCACAGCCGATGCTGTCTCTCACTGTGAGGCTACCGTGCTAACCAGTCGGGCCACCGTGGAATTAATAGTGGGCTATAAATTATATATGATGCTTTATTATTCAGGACATCCTTGGTTTCACTAAGAATAGTTTTAACCTTCAACATTTTAGTTTTTATACAATACAATGCAACTTTTTTTTGTTTCGCACATTTCATAACAGTTGCAGCTATAACAAAGCG
This sequence comes from Idiotropiscis lumnitzeri, assembly GCF_059441095.1. Lineage (NCBI taxonomy): Eukaryota > Metazoa > Chordata > Actinopteri > Syngnathiformes > Syngnathidae > Idiotropiscis > Idiotropiscis lumnitzeri. The sequence goes on from NC_142403.1 coordinate 1,739,157, forward strand.
CTTTACACAGAGTATAATGTAAAGGAGTAATAATTCAATAACAATAATGTTATCTATATGTGGCTTCCAACCAAGACTCAATTACAATGAGGCAAAAGTACAATGAGTAAACCTTTTGAGTTGATTTAGTCATTCGGTAGCTAATGACAGTAATAATAATAAAGAGGTTTGGCGAAAGTCTGAGCCCGAGTTAGAGCCAACCTGTCCAGCTTATACATGTAGGAATAATAATAATAATTATAATAATAATAATAATAATACTAATAATAAATTTGATTTGGAAGTGTCTTTCAGGACGCTGTCCTGAGTAAAATATAAAAGTAAAAACACATATAAGGGCAGAAACACCAACATGTAAAAACAAACTGGATAAAATACAATAAAGCGGACGAGAGCCATATTTGGAATTAGCGAGAGTAGTTTAGGCGGAACAGATGGGTTTTGAGTTTAGTTTTAAAAACAGGGAGGGTGGTACAATGACGGCGGTCAGGTGGGAGAGCGTTCCAGAGCTGGGGAGCAAAGTGGCTGAAAGCTCTGTCGGGAGCAGGCAAGGGGTACAGTGAAGAGGACGGCGGATGAAGACCAGAGAGTGCAGGATGGAGTGACAATATGGACACGTATGTATCTCATTATATCCTTTTTATCAGAGTGAAATATGAATTACTTGGATGAAATGTTGACGACTAAATGTAAATTTTATCACTGCTCTCTGTTGTAAATCTTTCACCGCTACTATCCTGTCCATAAAGAAATGCATGCATGGATCTGTCATGTTTAGAAAAAAAGGCCTTGGTGGGGACAATGCATTCCTTTGACTTGCATTTCCCAGTAGGTGGGGATGTTTCTCTATGTTTTAAGGGTGCAACCACTGACATGTCATACTCAGCATTCTCTGACCTCACTATGAGCTGTCAAATGAAGACAGAAATTATATGGGTTTTGAGTAGAGTTTAGTTTAGATATGAAAGTTGAGATGGGCTAGTTCAAGGGGTTGAAAAGTGATGATTATTTGAAGGGCCAATGCCTGACAGCAGCCCTTGTTTGACATGTCACCCCAAAACACTGTCACTATGCCTGGATGGAGCACACATACCTTAATTATTTGTTCTTTCTTTGACAGGAAAGAGACAAGGTCTTGAACTTTGACCTCAAGCTGTTCAACTTGCAGGCTGAGTGACTGTTTCTTCTGCAGCAACTCATCGATCGACCTGAAGGACAAACAATTCAGTGGTTAAAGTGATAATTAATTTAGAGATTTTACAATCAGATATTGAACTTGAATCCTTTACCAAAGAAATCACAATAAGCAGGTCAGATTTCTTTTAGAGTGTAGTAAGTAAATAGAAGTGCCAGCACATTTCCCTTTTAGCACAAATCAAGCAGTTAGGGAGCAACTTAAAGTCTCATCACTGCTTTCAATTAACATATGAATTAATAAATGAGGATATATAGTCTTCAATATATAGTTTTTTTTTTTTATGTATATTTCTCCTAACTAACACGTGAACTCTACACACGCAAACACACACATGGGAACAAAAGAGGCAGCTCTCATGGTGTAGCGGCAGGGCCCCTGACAACAACAGAGTTGCTACTTGTGCACAATTGATTTATTTTTTGGGTGGGAAATGATCAGCTTTGATGCTCCATTTCCATTTCTTAAGAATGTGTTTTTTTTAGACACCTGCGCATTGCCCGAAATGCTCGCAGGGTGCTTTAAATTATAAGGAGACAAAGTGATCAAGTCAAGAATTGTATTGTAACTGTCTTTATTTTAACAGCTTTCAGTCCGAGCGGACGTGTGGTGACGCTGGGCACGTGGAGCGCTCCCATTGGTCTGCCTTCCGGGATGCTGATAGCCTCGCTGGTTGCGCTCCACTTCCGGGGTGCGACAGGAATGGCTTTGGTGCTGCTACAAGTACTGCCCTGCTAGAGAGTCCTTGGCTGGTAAAAATCGTGAAAATATATTTTTTTCTTTTTTGAACCTCAGAACTATGAAGCATAAATGCTAACCACTCATCCACGATGCTTACCCACCCATCCATCCATCCATCCATTATCTGAGCTGCTTTTCCTCACAAGGCATGCTGGAGCCTATCCCAGCTGCCTCCGGGCAGTAGGTGGGGTACACCCTGGACTGGTTGCCAGCCAATCGCAGGAAATTCAATGAAACAACTGTCAGAGCTCACAATCACACTTGGGGACAATTTGGAGTGTTCAATTAATCAACCGTGGTTGTCTTTGGAATATGGGAGGAAACCAGAGTACCTGGAGAAAACCCAAGCAGGCACAGGGAGAACATGCAAAGTCCACACAGGAAGGCCGGAGCCGAAATCGATCCCACGACCTTTGCACTATGAGGCCATTGTGCTAACTAGTCGGCAACCGCGATTTTCTACTTTTCTGTTTGTATCCTCTTTCATGCCCATGTCACACGAAGAACCTGTTGACTGAGGCAGACCTACATTATTGTATATACCACCATGCTGCCTATTTATAATAATATGCCTGTTTTTTGCCACAAACACAGTCAAGCCTACTGTTTCTTTTCTTGCTTTATATTTGTTGTTACCCACCCCTGAGCACGCGAGTGCACAAAGTAGAGTATTGTTGTAATGATCCAAATCCTCAACTTTGCCATTGTTGTTTTAGAAGAGATTCCTAGAAGAGTCTATCTGGTTGGATAAATGAAATATTGTCTAGGACGCCCAGAGTTTGCAATAGAAACGTGCAACAAGTTCATGTCCCAGAGAAGCTGAAACGTAAACAAAAGAAATGTTTGGTCCACTCACCGTGCGGTGTCCAGAAGCTTCTTTTTTTCACAAAGCTCATTTTTTAGGTTCTCAACTTCAACCTTCAGTTGGATGTTCTGAAAGACAGGTACAAAATACTTGGTGAATTCAATAGTCAATAATGTGTGCCCTTCAAGTTTTGGTGTGCAGAAAAATACACGTCAGCGACAGAAACTTTTCCTTTTGATAATATAGGTGTACGAATACAAAGGTGGTGGATGAAAATATTTATTTACAATCATTCAATTTAGAGAAATCTACTGTAGTCCACTCTCAAAACAAACTACTAAAGTTTTAAAATCTAATGCCGTACTTCCGACAAAGTGGTATCTGATTAAGCAACAGGTTTATTGTGCTAAAACTTCAAACAATCAGGAACTAATATAATCAGCTCCCCTAATGCCAATATGATCATTAGTGGACTAAGTGACATAGAAGTGACAATCTACAAAACAAAATAAGTCCCCTCGGCTCCAGGGAGTTTTGTGCAAACTAAAAATAGCTAGAAATAGCTATCTGGGTTATGAAAACCTGCTGTATTAGCACCCCTCTCTCTGTGTTCTAGTTCTCCCTCTTCCCAAGGTCTCCAGCAACTGTCAGAACCAAACTGTCTACTGTTCTGCTGAACCCATATACTGCTCAGAAATGTGTCATGTTTTAACTCGTGCAATGATCTTTCTCAGAAAAGCATTAGGTGTTATAAATGACATCCTTGTAAAAATCTTCACATGCTATTTTACAAGTATACATGCACAGCATTCTCAGATGCCCACCAGGCTCTGGCCTCTTACAATAACATAGTGTGTCATCAGGTCTATAGCTGCCAGTGGAAAACAGGTCAGCCAAAAAACTGGAGGGCAGTTCAAACAAATCTTCTCTAGGCAGTGTAAGGTCAGTTTAACTACACAGCAGACATGAGACTTATTTTTTTAAATGCTACAGAAAAGCCCAGCAGTTATGTACACTCTATGTATGTTATGTATGTATGTTAAACCTGGCTAATATGTATGTATGTGTTGGAGAGCCTAGGGTGGACTCTATAGGTGACTCGGTTCAAAGATGATATGCTCTTTTCACCCCCGGGTGTCGGTTAGAACACAAGGATGAGTCCAAGATGTGGGTTGGCAGTTTTAATGATTTCTCTTCAACCAATATGTAACAGTACAGGCAACAGGCGGACAAAACATGGGCACAGGTGGAAATTAGGTGATGATGGATGTATCCATGTAGGAATGCATGTGAGCTAGTCAGAGTGTGAGCTAGTGTACAAGTGTAGCAGTGAGTGTGTGAGCTAGCGTACAAGTGTGGCAGTGAGCATGTGTCAGTGAGCGTGTGGTTCTGTAACAGAAAGAAACAACACATAAGTGTATGGCTCAACTGAAAGGAATAGCAGCTGTAAAATGTACTTGCATGCGCAAACTACATAAAGCTAAATGAGACACACATCGAATTTGCGTCAATAAACAGTGGCCAACTACGGCCGTGGACGGCGCACAATGGCGGCGTCACTAAGGAAGGTGCACTGCCCAGTTAACGGCAGACCTGACGCACATAGATGTATAAAACTATACAAAAGGAGTGCGCCGTAGTGGAGCAGAATCTCCCCCATGCAACTAACACACAGAGGGGAACATTTAGACATACACACGCCAAGCTTAAGACACATTCAGTTATGCGGCGAACTTCAAAGGGAGCTCGGCGACGGAGCACGGCAAGAAGCATGGCGGTGACGCACAACGACAAATTGGACAGGAATAGACATGACGCGGCGCGATGAATAAACACTGTAAACAAATAAATACACCAGTGTACTCATTTGAGGTCAGGAACGCACACGAACACTGAGGCATCGAACACATCACATGCTAGTGGCGGTTGGCTAACTGCTGCGCAATAGGCAGTTGTCAGTAACCCGTATGCGGGCGCTTCTCGCGAGAGCTCGGCACCGACGCGACTCCAATCACACAACAAGCACACAAACCATGACGACATTCAACTTTAGGAACCTTTCTAACAGTATGTATGTATGTATGTATACAGTGAAACCCCGCTACGCGGTTCACCTTTCGCGGGTTCAGTGCTTCGCGGGTCTAAAAAATATTCGGGGGCATTGTAGTTTCGCCGAGCGGCACAAGGGGGCGCTGAAGCGGTTAGACGGCCGGCGTGCGCCGAAGAGGAGAGTGGACAAAGAAGATAGTAGACGAAGAAGAGCAGGTTCCCCCTGACACGATTGGTGGCGACGTTTCGCGCGGTTCGGACCGTATCAGAGCTCCGGCCGGCGTGCGTGGCAGTTAAGCCGTAGATGAGCACCTTCCCCGGGCACGGGCGGTGCCAAGCGGGCCCTAAGTTTAACCGAATGGAAGCTCCCGAGGAGGAGGGCATGCTCGCGTCACAGTAAGACGAAGAGGAGCACCTTCCCCGGGCACGGGCGGTTCCAAGCGGCCCCTAAGTTTAACCGAATGGAAGCTCCCGAGGAGGAGGGCATGCTCGCGTCACAGTAAGCCGAAGAGGAGCACCTTCCGCCCGGGCACCGGCGGAGCGCGAGGCTGTCAGTTATGAATGAATAAATAAATAAATGAAGAATGCCACCTTTCATTTCACAGTCATGATCCGTGCCTGTCATGATCCGTGCCTGTCATGCCGCGTGTGTTTTTGTTTTTTCAGCTGTGTGGGCGTTCCTCCAGCGATCGTCTCGTCAGCTGCTGCGAGACGCGCTGATTACACTGACTATATTGTGATTATAATAAATATCTTTGTATCACCACCTTTTTTCCCGTGTCTGCGTTTGGAGAGTCCTGTTCAATCCTCCAGCTCTGCTGGAGCATCATAACATTCACAGGGCACACCGGACAGTGTACCAGCAGGTAAAAGTCGAAGTAATTAAATAAATACAAAAAGAAGTAATTGAATAAATACAAAAATAATGGCTGGGGAATAAAAAAATAAGTTTTAATAATATTTTTTTTTGTTATAACATGAATTTCACTCTCTCTCTCTCTACCAGTATATATATATATATATATACATATATATATATATATTTTTTATTTTTATTTTTTTTAAGCATTTTTGAAGGTGTGCCGCTACTTCGCACCTATATATATTTATATACATATATATATATATATATATATATATATATAGGTGCGAAGTATATATTTACACTGTGTTTTTTTTTTGTCTTTTTTTTTTTTTTTTTTTGAAGGTGCGACGCTACTTCGCGGATTTTCAGTTTTCGCGGGTGGTCTCGGTCCCCATTAACCGCGATAACCGGGGGTTCACTGTATATGTATGTGTCAGGGATGTTTCTATAAAATAAGCTTGAACAAATGAATCAACCTGCCAAGATTGTCTTTGTCACTCGTGAGGAGCAGTCCGCCAAAGCCCTCAGTGTGAGGAGGCCCTGAGAAAAGCTGAAGCTTCCTGCTCCCGTGTGGTTTTTAATTTGAATATGCAACTCATACAGAATGGAAAACTTGAACATTGACTTTATCACACTCGCCCACGCTCTTCCTGCGTATTCTAACAGTTTCAGTTTACAAGACATCTTTTGGTTCACACTTCTGCTAAGTTTGAGCTGAACGATTTCCTGTTCTGCTGCCAGCGCAGACTCTTTTGCTAATTCTAAACTGCAAAGAAGTACATGTTCACTTGTGACCTTCTGACCTGTAAGCATAGGTTTGAAGCTTGATAATATGACAAATTAATTTTTTTGACAGTATGTATGTATGTATGTATGTATGTATGTATGTATGAGTTGTCAAAGCCCTTGGCTCAGCATAGTGACAGTAACTTGTCGAACGCCACCACTCACTCCAAAACATTAGATACTACATTAATAATAAGTAAAGCTCATACTAAAATATGTCATTCTGAGGAAACTGGTAAGCAACATCTTACCATTCCTTAAAAAAAGAGACAAATTATATCTATTCAAATCAGTTTGGATAGGAATCTACACACCAAATGACAGCTGTAAATGGTTATCCCAACCCCCAATTTGGGGCAACATTTCATATGGACCTATTTCAACCAGTATAGAATTGTTGCAGACTTGCTTTACACAGCAGTTAATGTCCAATATGAGCCTGGTTTTCTGTAAGTCTCAGAGAGGGGTGCAAGTGAAGTTACATATTTGGAGAAATTATTCACACATAACTCACCGTCTTGTGCACATCATCACTGCTCGCCTCAAACCTCTGCTGGATCTTCTCCTCCAGGAAGTAGATCCTAAGCTTCAGGCTGAAGTTCTCCTTTTTCAGGTCATTTAGGTGCTGATAGATAGTGCGATAACCATAAAAATTGCAATTAGACATGGTACGAGGCTGATATACACTAGGGAGCATTGTAGCCCCAATTTAGCATGGTATAACGTTAAGGCAGAAAAAAAGAAAGGTAGAACGAAAGTAAGAGAGACCCGCTGAAAGGTAGAAATTAGATCTGTGTTTGAAACAGACCAACAGTGAACATGAGTATAAGCTCAACTTGCTTTGGAGTTGTTAGGGGATGGATCCTGGACATTGAGCTGGAGGATGGGGGTTGTTTCTTTTTTTACCCCAAGGAAGTCATTTGAAGAATGCATTACTGCGATTGGTGAGATTTTGTGAGTATATATGGGTCATTCCAGAACTTTTTTGTGCCCTCATGAAATTTCAGATAATCTATTTGTGTTATTATCATTAATTTGTGTTTTAATTTACTGCTTCCACTGTCTTGGTTGTTGTATTATTGTTATGTTCTATCTAAAGTGCTTTGTTACAGCTGCAGCTGTTGTGAAATGTGCTATATAAATAAAGTTGTATTGTGTTGTACTGTATTGTATAGCTCACGCCATATTATTTATCACTGGACCTCAAACTCTTTGAGACCTAATCAACACTTCAACGCCTTCAGAAACACCAGTTACCACACTTGCGCCAAATGTTTAATGATCAATGAACCCATTATTACAGCATATCAATGCCTCCAGTTTACATTGGGATGTTGTCAGAAGTGTGCCAAGATCGACTGAATGTGAAAAAATTAAATCATCCTTTTTTTGCAGATTTGTTTTTAGGCGTCAAAGCATAATTCAAGATGGAAATAAGAAAACATCAGTGTCTTTCCACAGTTTTGGTGCTATTTTCTTTCTAAAAATGCATTAGTGAATTACAATTATTAAAAACTGAAATGTGAAAAATACAGTGTGTTGTGTGATGTGTTGTTGTAATGGTCTTTAGTCCTTGACAAATGTCCTATGAAATTTGTATGAATTGTAAGTTTTTTTTTTTTTTTTTGGGTTGGCCTGGTAGCATGGTGAGATGCAATAGTAACAGTATCTGCCTACAACCTTCTGTCAAGTAAGGTTAAATAAACAGCTGTGCATGACTGTGAGAATAACTGGAGTTTTGTGTATGTATGTGTGTGCACGTGTCATTGTATGACCTTTTTCTAGATCCCAGAGCACTCTGTGGTTTTCCCCTTTTAGAGGTAACAAGAACTCCTTGATGCCGACTTGCATGACGTTACCCAGCCCTGTTCATGAGCAGTGCCAAGCCCCAAACATCTAAATAGCAGTGGGAATGTCCGATTGCGTTTATTGTGCTGCCATGTCAACATGAGACACGGTGGTTCAAAATGATCATTTGTTAACCTAATTATATTTTCAAGGGACAGACCATATATCCCTACGAGCTGATTAAAATAACAGAAAGAAAAAAACACCACTAAAAGGGTGAACATGCAAAAAAGAAAAAAAGGGAGGGTCTGAAAAAGGAAATGTAAATGTCTGTAACACAAAATGGGAGTGAAATGAAAAGAGAAATAGGGTGTCCACACAAATTAGAGTCTGTATGGAGTTTGCTAAATCTACTAAGTGACAGCAATCAGTCAGAAGGCAAACATACCGCAAATGGTCCCAGAAAAAAGACACATATAGAACATACAGTATAATGAATTTCTTACAATTATAATCAAATGATAGAAAAGCAGAACACTTGCTCTTGTTGCAATTCTCACCAGTCCAGCAGAAATAATGGATAATGGATGAAAACTTGATTTACTCATCAAGCATTGCCAGCAAGTTGTTAACATAAAGTTAGAGATGGTGTGTGTGAGGGCAACACCGATGACCCATGTTGTATGTATCAATGGTCAAGTCTTCTTAACCTGGGAATGAGAAAATGATCACGTTTTTAAACGGGCTAATTATTTAAAGCCCTGACCACATATAGTGTGTGTAGGTAGGGCATTCCTTCCCTCTCTCCAGATGGTGTCACTGGTACGCCATTCAAAAGGGCTTTTAAGCAGAACAAACCGGAACGTATATTTGTGTTGTTTTTTTTGTGCATGATTTCATCAAGTTTTACTAGGTCAGCCTATAATTAAAATAATGTGCTAAATGATGCTTAATAATAATACAATTGCTGTTGCCTGCATAGGCTACAGATTAATTGGTGTGGTAAAAGATAAACGCAATCCTGCCAAATTGATGCAACAACTAAATATACCTTCCTTGTTTGGCTTTGTGGTTGGATGCTATTGGATGTTATTTGTTTTTCAAGAACAGATACACACAAAAAATAGTCCCGGTCACTTACAGGACTGACATAGACAAACAACTAGAGGTGTTCCGAGGTACGAACAGCCGACTTATGAACATTCAGAGATGCGAAACAAATGTTGACTGATGTCCATAAATATTATAAATGTTCTGCAAATTCTGTATTTTTTAACTCACACGACATCATACTCTAAAGTGCTGTTGTTCCCATTTGTGCCACAAAACATGCATTTCAACACGTATCACTCATCTAGGAGGTGAAGAAGAAGGATTTTTTTTTTAATGACCTCAAATGGTATTAATCGATTGAAATTTAACATGTTCCAATTTACAAACAATTTGTCTTAGGTACAGCCTCTCGGAACTCATTTTGAACATAACTTGGGGGCTTCCTGTAGTCCCATTCCCATTCAAACCATGGACAATTTTGAGTCAACAATTACGTAAACAAAAGTTGCACGTTTTGGAACATTTGAGGTAAACCTTTGCAAGCACATCGATAACATGCACACCACACAGAGTGAAAAAAATTGACTCCATTTTATTTGATCAAGCGGTTGCACTAAATAAAACCTGGATCAGTACATACATCTACTTAAAATGCATCTAAATACAGATGATTCTTATTGTATGGAGAGTCGATTCAACACACCATTTCTTTTCAATGCATGAAGGCCTGAGCTGAGATTCTCATGCAAGACCTGTCAACCGCGTCCCCCGCAATGCCACACTTATTCAAACTGAGATGAAAATTTTACTTGGTGACTGGACATATTTTGGGTGGAACTGACACCAAAAAGCAACCAAAGACTGAAGACTTTTGACATTTTTTTTCAATTGTACAATATCATTAGACGTGGCATGCTTAACTTTGATGAATGGACCTTTGACAAGTTGAGATAATTCTTTTAAATATTTGTATTTTGGAAGCCCTTATTGAGATCATTCTAATCAACCACACCTTCAGAGAAATAATTAGCGGTGGACATTTGTACATATATTTCGAGGGACCTAATATCAATATAAATGTTGCCTGCCAGGAGGAAGGGTCAAAATATAAATTTTTTGGAGAAAACTGCGCAATTTAGATTTTTTTATTTACAATTTCTCACATTGTAAAGTATGAAAATTATGACAATAATATTGTATAAAAGCTACATCAATTCACAGACTATACATACAAAATGTACATAGTTAACTCCACGTACTGTAGCTGATTAAACCTTCTCATGCTTTGCAAGAGAAAGTACGTTCAAACTTCTGATTTGTACTGTAAATCCAAATTAAAAACATAACCTTCAAAAATACGGAGCTCTGTCTTGGTAAGACATGCCCAATATTGCCACTCCGTTTACTCATAATTGAATTCTGATGGACTTTTCATAACACAAGATTTTCTAGAAGTGATCACTGAGACCAAAATATCAGATTAACTATACCCTAATTTAACTTGAGGTTTTAATGGCTAAAATTATTTGCAAGCCTCCTTCTTCTATCAATCTAAGTCTCACTGTGGTCAGCTAGATTTCACATTTATATGTCACCATGTGTTTTCAATTTCTCCGGTGGACTAATAAAGGCCATTTGAGAAAGAACAATTTCAATTGGTTGTTTTTTTTTTCTTTTAAACAAAATCCCCAGGATTGCAAATTTTGAATGTTTGGCATTTATAAATACTGCCCTGTTGAAAGTTTTTTTTCAGCAATCTGAAAGCAGGATATATTCCCTAAACAGATGCAAATGGATTGGGAGTACATGTGCACACACTGAGGTACAACCTGGATCCAATAATTCAGACAGCTCTATTACAATGATAGAACCAACATATGCTACCACTGTCAAAAGAAACTTGATGTAAATCTACAGTGGCATGGCAAGGTCAATTAACTTTAATGTGTTCTGTCAGAACGTGGACACTTTTCTGACATGAGCTTGATGGTTGCCCCTCCTCCATATTTCAAATCTGTGCATTTCATTTGGCACAAAGACTGAACCCCAGATGTTAGAATACAGGAGCACTCTTTGAACTCCAGTCTATAATTCTCAGACTATTTAAATATGTTTTTACTGATTTTCTGTACTGACACACACACGTGCATGCACACACATACACGAACACGAACAGACATAAACACCATCGGGTCGGGACGAAGTAAAAGGAAAAAAGATAACAGTAATAATAATAGTATACAAAGGGTAGAAAATAATTTTACTTTCTGACATTTTTTCATTCTCTGAGATGCTGCTGTAGAGATCATGGCATTGACCAACTTTGTGAGTTCCCGCTCCGCCAAAGTCGTCTTTCTGCAGCTCTTCATTTGATTGACTTTCACAATATTTCAATCAACATTGTAGAGCATCATAATGTGTGTTAAATGTTGCCCGCTCTGCATCCATTGCAGCCTGATCATCCTGGAAGGGGGCTTGCCCCATCTGTGGTCCCATGGGTTTTCATTTTCCCCAGATGATTTTTAGTTTTTAGTTTTTCCTTGTCCTCCTGGGGTTTAAGATCAGGGGATGTCGACCGTGGGCATGTGAAACGCTTTGAGACTTTCTTTCGATTAAGGGCGATAAATAAATTTGACTTCACTGACTTTTTGTCTGTGGTGGTGTCTAATGGCCAGTTGTCAAAGCACATTTGTTCATAATATGTATGAAGAGATTAAAATGGTGGATTTTTTTACCCTAGACCAGTGCTTCTCAAATAGTGGGGCAATGCAGAGGGGGGCACGTGTTACCCTGGGACACATGCTTTTTTCCGCCGTCGTACGGCTGAACAATATATGGTTTTGAGACCATAATTGCAATCTCAGACAACGCAAATTTGAGAGAGTAGGTCACGCAAACTGATTAAAAAAAAAAAAAAAAGCGTCGCTCTGTTGCTCGTTGTCCCAGAAGTAATTTCTTTCGCCGCTACTTGAATACGAGCCGCCAAGCTCTCTTGCGCCGCAGCAGTTTGAGCTTTATTTGTATTATATCTAAGTCCGTGCACAGCAGCACAACAAGCTGCGCGATAACAAATAAATACCCCACTAACAAGTAGCGATCTAAACGAGTCGGCGAACGAGGAGGCTCTCAGTGTGCTAATCGCTAAAATGAATTACAGAGTACGCTCGACTTTTAACAGAAGTCTGACTCAAACCGCGTTTGGGCGGAGAGCCAGCAGCTATGAACATAAATATTGTAATGCAACCATTACGTATTGAAACATAAAATACGACAACGGCTACGTTAGCCATTTAGCAGGCGCTCTCTGACCGGAACACAGAAACAGATGTCATCACGACGAAGAGGTTCGATGTTAAACGTATAGTCAATATTTGTCGTCTCATCAATATTTGCACCACACAGAGTACTGAGTTTTGAGTTCTTCACAATAATAGTTCTCTTATATAATAATAGTTCTCAAAATTATATTTCTTATTAATTTTTGCTAAGAGACATTTTATTGACATAATCTTACATCAATGTACAAAGAACATGTACATTAGCACAAAATGTAAAAAAAAAAAATGGTGGTGGGGGCGCAAATTATTTTCTTCTTGGTAGGGGGGGCGTGACAGAAAATAATTGAGCAACGTATGTTTAGACCAAAATTATTGCTAAATTTAGTTATTTAGTCTGATCAGGGCTAAAAATCCACTATAACAACAACAACAAACTCAGGAGTGTAGGATTCCCATCACTTACTTACTAATGTTTCGATTTTACAATTTGTACTGAGCTAGGACAGACTGTTGTTGGGATTCTATTTTTCCAAGGAGGACTTTCAGAGTGCTAAAAAAATGATAAAAAAACACAGCATAGATCAGCATGGTTTTGTTGTGCTGTGCTGTGCTGGTTTTGCTGCCACCAGCAAGACGAGCAGCAAAAAAAAACAAAAAAAAAAAAAACAGGGTTCTTGTTGTCACCTGCTGCAGGGCAACAACAGCATGTTTGCCCTGCTGGGTGGCTGTGTTTCAGTTGTTAGAGCGGGTTGCTCAGTAACTGACGGTTCGGCTGGTTGAATCTTGGCTGGTTTTGCTGTTTCATTGCTGCTGGTTTTGCTCTTGACACCAGCAAGGCCAACATGCTGCTTTTGCCCTGCAAGTAGCTGGTGACGCCAGGAAGATCATCATGGAAACACAAGAAAATCAGGCTGTTCTATGCTTTTTTTTTTAAATTATTGGTTGAAAGCATGTAAAACAAGGAACTTCACACCGCTATATAAAAATGTTTGGAGAGCTAATAATACATATGGGTCATTAAAAAAAAGAAAGAAGCCAAAGAAGGACTTTTTCACCAGCGCCAAATTCTTCACGTGTTTTTTCACGATGGCTGTAGGATGGGCGCGCATCAACAATGACAGATCAAAAGTGAGGTTGACGAGTGGAGAAAAAAATCATCCGGGTATTTTACATAAGCCTCACTCGGCCACTCGTTTTCTCTTCCTCCATCAAGCCCTTTTGATTGGCCTGAATGATGACTTCAGCTGGAAACCTAGGTAGATTAATCCAACCTGTGATGTTTATTGCTTGCAATAACATCAGTGATGAGCCAGACTATGACATTGTGGACAGCAGCCCTTTTACGCAGCTTTCTCCCGCTGGAACATACAGAACATGTAACTGGTCAGTGGTCAACTGACTGGAGTCTCAAACATTCCTCAACAGAGGCTGATAACACACTCTGTAACAGCCATGAAATCCTGTTTCACCTTTAACTGGACACAAACATTACATAACCAAGTTAATGTTGGTATTGCAGCCAATCAGATGGCTGGTTAATATTCCCTTTATTAGTCCCACAATGGGGAAATTCGAGATTCGAACCCAGGCCTCCTGGGGAGACTGGGTCCTGAACGCGGCGCCTTAGACCACTCGGCCATCCTGGCAGCCAGAGATGTTGTGAGTAGTGTGGGAATTCAAGTTTAACATCAGCAAAGTAAAATCGAGAAGCAAATCACCCTCTCTCACTTTTGTTACTCAATTATGCAATAACGTAACAGTGTCTTCCTTTTCAAATCACCATACATTGCAGTTTCTGTCTATTTCCATGGTAACCAATCACAACAGTAAAAGATTTTCAAGCGGGGTGTCAAAAGTGAGTGGCCCCTCGTCCATGTTAGCAATGTGGTTAAGCTGAACGTGTTTGTCGGCAAACCACCTTTTCTTTGTAATCCGCTGGAAGTTGCTGCGCCACGGTCGTCTTTGCCCGGATGGATAGACGGCGCATTTTCCTGATTAAAAAAAAGCACCAAGATGGACCTCCTTCAGAATGTTCAATTGTCAATTCTTCTGCAGGAGTTACTGCCCTCTGTGGAATAGTGACTGAAGAGACGCTTCTCTCGGGATTTTCTTTGATCACTAATCCATTGTTCAGTTGGTTTTCCAACTCGGGCCACCTCGCCTTGTTTCCACGGAAACTCGCCTTTGTTTTGGCAATGCTCACCATCCATGTTATCTGTTTTAGTTGCCATACTGTTACCAAAGGTGGATTATCCTCTGTGAAAAAAAACTTTAATAATAAAAAATAAAAATAAACAAAAAAAGATAAATGATCTTCCTGCTTCCTCCACAACCATGGATTCCTTGAGCTTGAATTCTCTCGCGGCTACTCGATTCCAATGTCCCTCCACGTAACTGATAGCTTGCAGTTTAAACTTTGGTTCATAGGTATGTCTCTTCAGATGTGCCATTTTTGGGGATTCTTAGCCAAAGCAATGTTTTATAGGATGCACTTACTGGCTCTACACGTCTGCTCATACTGGGGACGTGCCTTTCCATGGTCTTTTATGCCCACCCTTCACCCTTTAACGCACAGGTGTCAAACTCAAGGCCCGGGGGCCAGATCTGGCCCGTGACCTCATTTTATGTGGCCCGCGAAGGGCAAATCATGTGCGTCAACTTCCCGTTTCTAGCACATTTTCTTCACTTTTAACAAGATCGGGATACGAGATATTGACATTTATTTGTCACCAATCCTCCCTTTTTAAAATAAATGGCTTTCCATCAATTTGTTGTGTGTATGTGATAACGTAAGTTGATCATACATTTATATGGGTTCACAGTCGTAACGGCCCTCTGAGGCAAACCAGAACTACGTCGTGGCCCATCCACAAAAATGAGTTTGACACCCATGCTTTAACGTCATTAGTAACGCCTGCCTTTCCTCTATATAAGCAGCGCGTCGACAGGAAATGCTCCCAGTTAGTACAGCAGAGTGCTCATGAATGTAACACAATTCCAGATATTTGTAACTCGGTCCACAGATAAGGTACTCCCCTAAGACAGCTGGAATAGGCTCCACTCCCCCCCCCCCCCGTGACCCGTGTGAGGAAAAGCGGAACAAATAATGGATGGATTGACAAAATGTATATTGTTTAAAACTCCACCCGATGCCAATGGCAAGGCACCGATATTGAACGAGTTAAATCTACAAATGAACTTGGCTACTGCTGATGTAATATCAGTCAAAAGGCAGAGGGCTGCTTCTGAGTCAGGTATAAGCAGAAGCCGCAATCAGGGTTTAACAACCAAGATGCACTGCTCAGACCACTTTGTGTGGAATGCAATTCAAACTTACATTTCAATCAACACAATACAATGTTGCCTCATTTAACCTATACTTCATCATATCATGGAAAAGGAGAAAACAAGATAGAATGTTAAATAGTGTTTTGTATTATATTACATTTTTGTATGAAAGTTCAGGTTCTTACCCGTTCAAACCCTCTGAGGCAATGCATCTGCTCCAATGGCCCCCTGTCGGCGTCATCAGATGAAAATTCTGTACAGAAGGAAACTTGATGAATGACTTATGATTTTGCTGTCTATACTGCGAATAAAACTGGACTGTGCAGGCTACACTACACTAAGGAAAAAAAGAGATTATTCAAACAAGAGAGTACATATTCATTTCAGTCCCTGCCAAGTGATCAAATCATTTAACTAATTAATCACAAAAAATTCCATGATTAATTGCGATTAATCACATTTTTCACCCACCATTTTTTGTGAAGCTTGTAACAGATATTTACTTCAATAATATCTAAGAATGAATGCAAAATCACCAAATATGGAGTATATTTAATTCAAAGACTGTTTTAATAACTTTTTTTGATTCTTGAATATGATCTAGAAGGAAACATCTCTACAGACATTTTTCTCGGAAACATTTCTCAAAACTTCCCACAAGCACCACACTCCAGCAAGCTTGGCCCAGTTGTAACTTGAGCAGAGAGTTTTGTTCTGAGATCATATGCTAAAGATGAATATGGTATAATATTTGCAAGGTATGCAAATTATTTTTTAAGTAACTCAAACAGAGTTAACTGAGTTAAAATATTTAACTGAGTTAAACATTTTTGGATTAATCTCTAGAGTTAACGCTTTAATTTTGCCAGCCCTAATTTACTTATTTTTTAATCTCACCTGTCAAAGTCAGGAAACTGTCATTTGATTAAGCATGATTTCTGATATTTGAAGACTCACCTGTCATCGTCCCGATCTTCCTAGGCCTGTCTTGTTAGTCGCGGCAGTAGTATCTGAAGCAAAATGCAGTTCCTTTAGAAACAACCCCAAAAGAATTTATTTTCCAATTAGATCCAATTGTTGTTGTTGTTTTTATTTTTTTCCTGTGTGGCACACAAATTCACAACCAGTGGTCAACAACAATGAGACCTAAAAATGGTTTTATGACAATGACAATTGGCACATTCACACATGGGTTGTGAAAACTGAGCACAAGCACACACAGTCATGCCGAGGCAGCAGAGACCATAAAAATAAATGCAAGAATCTGCACAATCTTTCCTCCACTTGGATCAGAAAAAGCTTTCATAGTGACATAGCTTTGCCAAGGATATGTGTTGATTACAATGCAAGGTCACTTTTAGCTGCTGCCAGAAAGGCAGTCCAGGTTTAGAAATATGTGTGTGATGTGTTTATCAAGGCAGAGATGGCCGGGGTGAGTCTTTCAGTTACTTGCGTGTTAGGTTAGCGTAAGTACATGTTGAATAAATTTGCAAAAAGTACGTTCCGTATTGAATTTAGGCCCAATGTGAAAAACAGCATTTGGTTCAAATAATGCCACAGGCTATTGACTTGCACGTAACGTGTTTTTAGGATTTAGCTTAGATTTTATCAATATATTCAAACATACGTTTGAACAAGTTTGTCAGACAAAAATGTGTACTCCACATTGGGAGTTCCACATTTCATGCACGCAGGCTTGTGGTGTTTATTGTACTTTTAGTAAAAAAAAAAAAAATATGAAAGAACCTCTCAAGTAAATTAAGTCATTGATATAGTTGGAAATAACCCACATATCGGTCAAGCCCCCTCTAAAGCAGAGAGTGAAAAAAAAATCTCTGGTCTTCCAGTAATTTGAGTACCTCAGTTCAATAATGTTCGTGGAAAGCCTCGAGTACCATCTTATTTAAGTGTACACTAGAGAAGGCCGTATTCTTAAATAAATATCAATACCAGCTTAAAAAAAAAAAAGTGAGGGCGCACACATCATTTTCAACTGTTTTTGTTAGTTTACTTCACTACGCAATTGCGCAGAAAACCTTGTACCTAATGGAAGATTGGACTGGTCAGTGTAAGGAAATGAGACGTGGCTTGAGAGTCAACTGCGAGAAAGAGGTGTGTACGCATGTTGCGCTTAGACAGTGCCTTCGGATTTCCATAGCAAGTAGCAGCTGCATTGTGAAACGCTGATGGTTATCATGAGTTATAAAAAAATTGAAAGTAAAGGAGGCATTACATCTGCTTCAAAATATTGATGTCTGAGATTAATTTCCAGGCTTACTTACATGGAGTCAGAGTAGAGCCGTGCCGCATGTGGAAAAATAGGCTGTTAGATGTGATAGTCCTGACATTTTAGGCAGAGCATGTCAGACAGTCGAAATAAATAACATAATGAGCATATGTGCTGCTTGTTGATGTAATTCCCCCATTGAAAAAAAGATTTACGTGGTGCGCTTGGGATGTAGTTGTTTTGTGTGCAGTACTTCCTATTTACTTCCTCTTCTTCAATGTGAAGTACTGTAAAGTCGCTTTTTCTTAGGAATCAAAGTGTGAAAACTGTGTTTTCTAACAGCTGATCCACACGCAGTAAAAAAAGCTGAATTTCTAATAAACAAATAGACACTACACAATCAGTGACCACAATATAAAAACTAAATAAATTACTGAGTAAATTCTGACATTTACATCAACGACTGAAATTATTAAGTCGGTTTTGTTGGTGTTAGTTGTTGGGCAACCCTTGTTATATTATACTTCCTCTAGTGATGACTAGTGAGCGCTTTTGTTCATCTATGTTTCTTTGAGACTTTAAATTTTGCCTTTTTTTTTGTCTTTGTGATCACACTGCCCTGGTTCAGAGTTTCCCTGCACCCTGCACCAGAGTCTTCCACTTTTGCCTCCTACATTACCATGCAAACCCTACCTTTGGTTTCGTGACAATTCTACTTATCTTATGTTGCTACGGTAAGCTCAGTTAAACATTGTCAGAATGTTTAGCCTTCCATGCCCCTGCTGCGTCCAGCCCTGCTCTCCATTTTTACTGTGTAGTTTTGTATATAAAAACTTCGCCACTTCCGTCTCACGTTTTCTTCTGGGTCCAAATCCTGCTCCTTGTGTCATAGTACGACCCGTCTTGGACCAAGCAGACTCATAACACAATCCACCAAGCCGTGAGGGCACAGAGAGCACTGCTTGGCAGACACGAGCGCCCCCAGAGGGTGATGATGAACTATATTCTGAACCTTTCCACCACTCAATGGCCGTCCAGTTGCCGCCCAGCGCTCCACCACTGATTTTCCCCGGGAACCCAATATTCCGTCACCTTGCGAGGCAAGATCACAATACCATTCTGCCCTCTTCCTGTCTTCATCGGGGCGGCCAATTGAGCGGGTGATCTTGGGGGCCAACGACAGCAACCATACCCTGGCATGGGCCCTAAGGATCTGCTCTTCGCCCCAAGTTCTGCAATGGCGAGACTCCCCAATTTGGCTGGTCTTCCTGGGGTGTATTGACCTCTCCAGTTCCTGCAACAACGCTTCTGGTGGCCCCGGACGGTCCAAGATGTCAGGGAGTTTATCGCCGCTTGTCTCATCTGCTCATGTGGAACGCCCTCTCACCATCGCCCCATGGGTCTCCTGCGACCTCTGCCCATGCACAGCCATTCTTTGTCCCACCTGTTGATTGATTTCATCTCTCGTCTACCTCTCTGATGGAAACACGGTGATATTGACTATGGTAGACCGCTTCTCCAAGATAGTTCATTTCATTTCCCTAACTTCCCTCCACCCTTGAGACTGCAGACATCCTCATCAATGGCATCCCCATTGACATTGTTTTTGACCGGGATCCCCAGTTCACACCCCATGACAAATTTTCTGTAGAGTCCTGGGTGATTTCTCTAGCCTGTCCTCAGGTTATCATCCCAATGGACAGTTAGAGCGAGCCAAGGACTTGGATAAAGCCCCCAGCTATTCCTCTTTCAGTTTATGCCCATCTCCGTTGTTGTTGTGCCATCTGGAGACATGCCAGACCTTCCTTGTCCCGTCCGGCAAGCCCACAACTCAAATGTCAACTTGCCATTATACCTACCTTCCCATGACTGTCCCCTCCAGACTGATTACTGTAAGCTACACCCCAGGTTCATTGGCCCTTTTGAAATTGAGCATGCCTTTAAACAATCTGCTGTCCATCAAAACCTCCCAGCCTCCCTCCAGGTTCACCCCACTTTTCATGTCTCTCTTCCTAAGCCTGTCTCTTCTAGCCTCTTCAGCCCTCCTTGCAAGCCTCTTCCTCTGCCACTGGTCATTGACGGTAACCCCACCTACACTGTCGGCAAGATTTTGGATTTATATTAGGGTTTTCAGTACAGTATTTAGTTGACTGGGAGGTTTACGGCCCAGAGGAACATTCCTGGGTCTCTAGATCTATCATCCTCAATCCTTCCCTCCTCTGGGACCTCCCTCACATGTTCCCTCACAAGCAGCTTTGGGTTCTTGATGTTGTTAGTTGCTTCGGCCCTTTATTTGCTCAAACAGGGTTGGGCGCGGCCTGCTGTTATCTCCAAGTAAGCCTGTGTTACTAAGTTGTAAGACTGTTTAAACTCTCATTTACTGCTGCGTCCAGCCCTGCTCTGTTTTTAACTTTGAATTTTTGTATAGAAAGACTTTTACTTTGCCACTGTTGTCTCATGTCTGCTTCTGGGTCCAAATCCTTCTACTTTCCTCACAGTTTATTTATTTATTCATGAATCTACTTCAACTTCTTTATAGATACAATTCATATTTGTTTACCTTGCATAACTGCATGTCCTATATTGCACAATACAACTAGTGTACAATTTCTGTAGTTACTTTACGCTGATGACTTGTGCTGGATGGAACCAGCCAGGGATGGAATCTGGACAGTAGCTGCAGATTGCGGGCCATGCGCACACCTCCCAATGAACATCAGTCATGTTGGATCGGTCCTTGGACTTAATGTTTTTATCAATGGCCTGATAATTCTGCTCCACATTCACTACTATAGCCAGCCAGTAAGCGCCCCAGGTGGACCAACTGATGAACTGTGAGGTTGGGCCGTGATCTTGACGCGATGATCAGGAGAGGGTCTGATATGTGGTCACTTTCCCAGGTCCAAGAAGACAGAGAATGATTTCATGACACAGTGCCTGGTAATATAACATAGTGACCGTCATGAAAAAAAAAAGTTGTGTAGTCTGAGCTCTGCATTAATTATGAGTACCGGCAAATTTGTGGCTTCTTTATTAGCAAGATTGTCCGCGACCATAATGACAGTGTGCCTTCAAATTGTGCTCATTGTAGGCAAAACCAGTGTAGTACTGCCAAGTGGCTATATTTCTGGACAAATGAAAAGGTCAAAAAGTCAAATGAGGATATTTTTTTCTTCTTGAGGTGTCTTCATTGTAGTTTGAATACTCCGAAACAATTGCTCGCTATTTAAGTGCAGTTGCAAAAAGGCCGTTGCCTTTTTTAGCGAATCCCTTATGTTCTTGATAAGTTTAAGATAAGTAAGGATAAGTTTAAACTGAAATTTATATTTGTGTTTGAAACTGAAAATGTTTGTTTACAAGAAAATGGCTTGATGCAACGGGCAAAGTGAATTTAAGAAATATGCAGACCCGGCGTCATGGGTGGTCATTGAGAGTCAGCCGTGCCCGCCCTGGATTGGAGGTTGTTTAGAGAGGCCAACCCTCTATTCTTCTTCCAATCTTGATCTGTCGTCATTCAATTTAATAAATCTAACCAGTGAATGAAGGAAGCTAGGCTAGCGATAGAGGGGGTCCGGTAGCAGGGTCATCCATCCATCCATTATCTGGACCACTTTTCCTCACTGGATCCCAGCTATCTTCGAGCAGTCGGCGGGGGGGGACACCCTGAACTGGTTGCCAGCCAATCGCAGGGCACACAGAGACGAACAACCATCCGCGCTCACACTCATACCTAGGGGCAATTTCGAGTGTTCAATCAATCTCCCGTGCATGTTTTTGGAATGTGGGAGGAAACCCGAGTACCCGGAGGAAACCCACGCAGGCACGGGGAGAACATACAAACTCCACACAGGAAAGCCAGAGCCGGGATCGAACCCACAACCTCTGCTGTGTCTCACTGTGAGGCCATCGTCCTAACCAGTCGGGCCACCGTGCCGCCGTAGCAGGGTCATTTAGTTGGAAATAGGTGGTAACAGAAATGACGAGAGGCTCTGTTGGTGAATTAGCATGGACATTCGGATAAAAAACAAAAAACAAAAAAACAAACAATAACAACAACAAAAAACAGGACAAGATGTGATGACGTTGTGAACGAAAGCGAGCAGAAACTATTCGTGCTGCCTTCCCTTAGTACAAAGATTCATGCTAGGACGGTTAGCAACAGCAGTTTAATTTTCCAAGATGGCGGCGCGCATAGACGCAGCGGCTAACAGCTCTCCCTCCCAGTGCTCCTTATTACTTTTTATTAGTGTTTGTTTTCTCTAATCTCGTTGTACACTTGAGTACAATGACAATAAAGGGATTTCTAATTCTAATTCTAATTAAGGAGCACACGCAAGGTAGATAGGTGTGTAACTCTGCATTATGCTGTTCCTTGTGCTCTTTAGCTGTTGTATTTACCTCTCCACTCCTGAATATTTACTTCACTGCTCAACTAGACTTTAGTTGAGGTGCCAGAGGGAAGGATACGCAAGAGGTGTATCACAGAAAACTGAACATCACTCGCCAGAGAACACAGGAAAAAGGAACTAAAACGGACGTTCTGTGGGGGTTCGGGTTTGGGGGGCCTGGCAAGTTCTCCCTTTTCCTCTAGGTTCCGGCAGTCTCCCGCCAGGCACGCCTCCGACCGGAGAGGGCGTCGGCTCCTGCGCACCTGCAGCTCATCATCAGCAATCACCGCGGGGGTTTAAAGCTCAGCGCTGCCAGGAGCCAGACGCCGGATTATTCCGTGACCTACCTCGGTACCCGGTCCACGTCGACGTTCGCCTCGTGCACGTCTGCTCCTTGTGCTATGCAACCCGAGTTAACCTTTGTCTGTCCTCGCTCTCCCTCCAGCCGCCCAGCGCCTGCCCGAGCCCTCACCTCCGCCGCCAGCCGCCGAGCCCCGGAGCGCCGATCGCACCTCGTTCGCCCGTACGCCGCCTGCCTGCCCTTCTCCGCTTCTGTCGGCTCGCCGCCGCCCTCACCTCCACGCCGCTCTCCTCGCCTGCGCTCCTCCCGCCTCAGCGCCGGTCCCCACCCAGCCCGTCGCCTCCGCTGCACCTCCGCTGGCGTGCACCTCTCCACCGCTGCGAGCGCTCCGGCACTGGCTCGCCGCTCTTCCACCTGCCCTCCTCTCCTGGCCTCCGAACCCGCTCCTCTTCCCCCGATCCTTTCAATAAATCCTCCTCAACCATCCACGCTTGCTCTTGGGTCCAGTCTTCCTTCCTCACGGTTCTCTGAACCATTACAGAATAATCCGGCCAGCCCAATGGACCCAGCGAGCCCGGATCCCCTCCAGGAGGCCCTCTCCCACCAAGGCCGACAGCTGGGACGGCACGAGAGGATGATGCAGGAGTTTATGGACTCCGTCCAGGCTCTCCACCACCAACTCGCGCTCCTCTCGCAACAGGTGAGCTCTCTCCCCTCTGCTCCCGGCCTACCGGAGAGCACCTCCCCGGTCCCTTCTCCCCCCCCTCCGCCCGCCGTGTTCCCTCCGAGCGGCAGGGAACCCCATGTTCCCACGCCGGAGCCCTTTTCCGGTGATCTGGGCTCTTGTCGCCACTTCATTTTGAGTACCTCGTTGGTGTTCGATCTCCAACCCCAAAGTTACCCGACCGATCGAGCTCGAATCGCCTACATGGTGAACCTGCTCCGCGGCCGCGCCGCGAAATGGGTTACCGCCTTGTGGGAGGCCTCGGCGCCGGCGATGGCCTCCTACCCCGATTTCTGTCAAGAGCTGCGGCGGGTGTTCGACCATCCCGTCAAGGGACGCGAGGCCACCCACCGATTGCTCGCACTCCGGCAGGGTTCCCGGTCCGCCGCCGACTTCTCGGTGGAATTCCGCATCCTCGCCCACGAGTGCGGGTGGAATGAGCCCGCGCTCCGGGGAGTGTTCCTCGATGGTCTGACGGACCAGCTCAAGGACGAGCTGTCTGATCGGACGCGAAGGTCGCCCCGACCAACGGCACGCCCCGCCACGCCTCCCGCCGACTCCCGTCCTCGGCTTCCGGTCTCGCCTCCCGTCGGTCAGGAGGAGCCCATGCAGCGGGGGAGGACCCGCCTGGATCCCCAGGAACGCCAGAGGCGCCTCTCGAGCCAGCTATGCCTCTATTGTGGCAACCCCGGTCACTACATCGCCGATTGCCACGTGAAGCCAAAAGAGGGGGCGCCGCTGATCAGGAGTCCCGCGGCGAGCCATAACGTGTCAGCTACGGGCTCCTCTTCACGCATGTCCATCCCAGCCCGCCTCCTATGGCAAACCCAGTCCCTTTCGATCACCGTCCTGGTGGACTCCGGAGCGGACGGAAACTTCCTAGACCTGGCTCTGGCTCGCCGGCTGGGGGTTCCCCTGGAGCCTCTCCCTTCCCCTCGGCGCGTGGTGGCCCTTGATGGGCGCCTCATCTCCCAGGTCTTCCAGCAGACGGGACCCCTAACCCTTATTGTCTCCGGTAACCACCGGGAGACTATCCAGCTCCTCCTCATTCACTCGCCACAAGTCCCCCTGGTCCTGGGTTTCCCGTGGCTGCAGTTACACAACCCCACGATAGATTGGAGGAGATGCTCCATCACCGGGTGGAGCGAACTTTGCCACTCACAGTGCCTGCTATCCGCCGACCCGGCTCCCCGATCGGCCCCTCGCTCCCCGGTTCCACCCAACCTGGCATCCGTGCCCTCGGACTACCATGACCTGGCCCAGGTCTTCTGTAAGGACCTCGCCCGCACCCTTCCTCCCCATCGGCCCTATGACTGCGCCATAGACCTCCTTCCCGGGGCCCCGCTTCCCAGCTCCCGGCTGTACAACATCTCCCGTCCGGAGAAGGAGGCCCTCGAGACCTACATCCGCGACTCCCTGGCGGCCGGTCTTATTCGGCCCTCCTCCTCGCCCCTGGGAGCGGGGTTCTTTTTCGTTAAAAAGAAAGACTCCTCCCTTCGCCCCTGTATTGACTTCAAGGCCCTAAACGGCATCACTGTCAAGAACAAGACCTCGCTGCCCCTCATAGACCCCTCGTTCGAGCCCCTCTGCGACGCCCAGGTCTTCTCCAAACTAGATCTACGAAACGCTTACCATCTGGTTCGCATCCGGGAGGGGGACGAATGGAAGACAGCCTTCAACACCCCCCTCGGACATTTTGAATATCTTGTTATGCCCTTCGGCCTCACCAATGCTCCCGCCGTCTTCCAAGCCCTCATGACTGACATTCTCCGGGACCTGCTCAACCGTTTCGTCTTCATTTACCTGGATGACATCCTCATCTTCTCCCGATCCCTCGAGGACCATCGCCGCCACGTCCGTTCTGTACTCCAGCGCCTCCTGGAGAACCGCCTATTCGTCAAGCCTGAAAAGTGTGAGTTCCACGTACCATCGATCCACTTTTTGGGCTACGTCATCGCCCGGGGTCAACTCCAGCCGGACCCCGCCAAGATCCAGGCGGTGGTGGAGTGGCCCACTCCCACCACTCGCAAGGAACTCCAACGCTTCCTGGGGTTCGCCAATTTCTACCGACGCTTCATCCGTAATTACAGCAAGGTTGCCAGCCCCCTCACGGCACTCACCTCCACCCTTACCCCCTTTCAGTGGACTCCAGCAGCGGCACAAGCTTTTGGGCACCTCAAGGAAGCCTTCACCAGCGCCCCGGTCCTCAGACACCCCGATCCCGCACTCCAGTTCATTGTGGAGGTGGATGCCTCCGACACGGGGGCGGGAGCTGTTCTCTCCCAGCGGGATCCCGACACCCAAAAAACTCATCCGCGCGCCTTCTTCTCCCGACGCCTGTCCCCCGCGGAGAAGAATTATGACGTCGGAAATCGGGAACTGCTGGCAGTCGTCTGGGCCCTCCAGGAGTGGCGACACTGGCTGGAGGGTACCGCCGTCCCCTTCCTCGTCTGGACCGACCATAAAAATCTGGCCTACCTGCAGTCGACCAAGCGGATGAACCCCCGTCAAGCCCGTTGGCACCTCTTCTTAAGCCGATTCAATTTCACCCTTTCCTTCCGTCCCGGGTCGAACAACGGCAAGGCGGACGCCCTATCCCGGATGTTCGCTCCACCTGCCAGTCCGGAGATCACACAGACCATTCTCCCTTCCTCCTGTCTCCTGGGGGCGGCCTCCTGGGAGATCGAGCGCACGGTTCGCGAGGCGCAGAAGACCCAACCCGATCCCCGACCTGACCCCTCGGATCTCCTTTTCGTCCCCGATGCCGTACGCTCCCAGGTACTCCAGTGGGGGCACTCTTCCTCGCTCACCCAGGCGTCACGCGTACCCTTCGCTTTCTCCAAGCGCATTTCTGGTGGCCCAGTATGGCAAAAGACACACGAGAATTTGTGCTGGCCTGCTCGGTCTGCGCCCGCGGTAAGGCCTCACACTCGGCCCCGGCAGGTCTTCTCCACCCCCTGCCTATCCCGAGCCGCCCCTGGTCCCACATCGCTGTGGACTTCGTCACGGGCCTTCCTCCATCCAACGGACACACAGTCATCCTCACTATCATCGACCGCTTCTCCAAGAGCGTTCACTTCGTTCCCCTTCCCAAGCTACCCACCGCCTTGGAGACGGCCACGCTCCTGACCCAACACGTCTTCCGGCTCCACGGCCTCCCGCAAGACATCGTCTCCGACCGGGGTCCCCAGTTTTCATCCCAGGTATGGAAGGAATTCTGTAAGGCGGTGGGCGCCACAGCCAGCCTCTCGTCAGGTTACCACCCTCAGACCAACGGGCAGACCGAGCGGGCCAATCAGGATCTGGAGGCAGCGCTGCGGTGCGTGGTAGCCCGGAACCCCGAGACGTGGAGCGAGGCTCTCTTGTGGATCGAGTACGCCCACAATTCCCTCTCCTGCGCCTCGACAGGTATGTCCCCGTTCATGGCATGTCTTGGCTACCAGCCCCCCCTTTTTGCTGAGCAGGAGCGCGCAGTGGCGGTTCCCTCGGTGGAGGAACACATCCATCGGGCCAAGGGAGTCTGGGCGGAGGTGAAGGCTTCCCTCACCCGCTCGGCGCAACGCAACAAGCGGCTGGCGGACCGTCGTCGAACCCCGGCTCCAGACTACCAGCCCGGTCAACAAGTCTGGCTCTCGACCCGCGACCTTCCCCTCCAGACCGAGTCACGTAAGCTGTCCCCGCGATACATTGGTCCCTTCCCCATCACCAAGATCATTAACCCCTGTTCCGTCAGGCTCAAGCTCCCCGACTCCCTCAAGATCCACCCCACCTTTCACGTTTCTCTCCTCAAGCCTGTGTCTTCCAGCGTCCTAAGCCCTCCGACCATCTCCCCTCCACCCCCCCTGATGATCGACGACCACCCAGCCTTCACTGTCTCCAAGGTGTTGGACGTTAGACGTCGGGGGAGGGGTTTTCAGTTCCTCGTTGACTGGGAGGGTTACGGTCCGGAGGAACGTTCATGGATCCCCCGCAAGCTCTTCATAGACGACTCCCCGATCAGGGAGTTTTATGCCTTACACCCAGACAAACCAGGAAGGACGCCAGGAGGCGTCCGTTGAGGGGGGGGTACTGTGGGGGTTCGGGTTTGGGGGGCCTGGCAAGTTCTCCCTTTTCCTCTAGGTTCCGGCAGTCTCCCGCCAGGCACGCCTCCGACCGGAGAGGGCGTCGGCTCCTGCGCACCTGCAGCTCATCATCAGCAATCACCGCGGGGGTTTAAAGCTCAGCGCTGCCAGGAGCCAGACGCCGGATTATTCCGTGACCTACCTCGGTACCCGGTCCACGTCGACGTTCGCCTCGTGCACGTCTGCTCCTTGTGCTATGCAACCCGAGTTAACCTTTGTCTGTCCTCGCTCTCCCTCCAGCCGCCCAGCGCCTGCCCGAGCCCGATCCTCCGCCGCCAGCCGCCGAGCCCCGGAGCGCCGATCGCACCTCGTTCGCCCGTACGCCGCCTGCCTGCCCTTCTCCGCTTCCGTCGGCTCGCCGCCGCCCTCACCTCCACGCCGCTCTCCTTGCCCGCGCTCCTCCCGCCTCAGCGCCGGTCCCCACCCAGCCCGTCGCCTCCGCTGCACCTCCGCTGGCGTGCACCTCTCCACCGCTGCGAGTGCTCCGGCACTGGCTCGCCGCTCTTCCACCTGCCCTCCTCTCCTGGCCTCCGAACCCGCTCCTCTTCCCCCGATCCTTTCAATAAATCCTCCTCAACCATCCACGCTTGCTCTTGGGTCCAGTCTTCCTTCCTCACGGTTCTCTGAACCATTACACGTTCGTCACACTACAAAGCCCTCATCCCGATTCCCAACATATCCGTAGTCCTGTGGGTTAATTATGTTAGCAAACACCACATAGTCATGTGTATTAGTGCATGTTTATGCTAAAACATAATTTTGGAGTTGACGAAATGCACACAGAAGGAGAACGCTGTTTTTCATTTGTCTTGTAGATTTTAGGATGAACAGAAATTATTTCTCAACACTGTTGCAGTTGTCAAAATGCCACTACTCAGCCAGAAGCACATCAAATTTAGGTTGAAGAAGTGGAAGGAAACCAACTGGTCATGCCTTATTAAATAAAAGGTTTTCTATTCAGTTTTGTATGTTATTATATTTTTTTGTATATATTTTGTTTTTGTTTAATTTATATCTAGCACTTGTTATGCAGCTGTTTATGTTTTTAAATGCGCTATAAAAAATGGTGAGTTGAGTTACTCAACGAGCAAATTATGTGACTGTGCTGATCGCGCACCTTGAGAAGTTATCAAACTGCCCTTATTTCCTGGTTACTCAAGACTTCAACCGTTTCATATCTATCTGATTTTTTTCTTTCATTTGATTTGTACTTATTGTAAACAAGCACACAAATAAAAATAGCACAATGGAGTAGTAAACAGAAAGAAAAAAGTACAATATGATAAAATGCAGTTGATAAAATAAAGTTTGAGAAGGGGTGGAAGGAAGCAGAGCTATTGGAGTACAGACCCTCTTTACATTATAACATCAAAATCCATAAAAACATACATGAAATGAATCCATACATTTTAGAAAAAAATAAAAGATTAAATCAAACTCTTTTTGAAACAGAACAGACTAATTGGGTGTCATGATTGGCTATAAAAGGAACTTCTCTGAATTGCTCCGTCATTCACATGCAAAGACGAGGCGAAATTCACCTCTTCGTGCGAACTGTGCGATAAAATAGTCAAACAGTTTAAGGACAATGTACCTCAACATACAATTGCAAGGAATTTCAGGATTTCATCATCACCGGTCCATAATATCATCTAGAGAAATAGCGGCAAGGTCAAAAACCAACATTGAATCTCCGTGACATTTGATCAGGTGGCGCTGCATAAAAAAAACATCAATTTGTGAAGGATGTGAACACATGGGCTCAAGAAAACTTAAGAAAATATGTGTCAGTTCGGTGCTACATCCATAAATGTAACTTAAAACTCTTCAATTCAAGGTAAAAGCCATTTATCAACGACACCCAGAAACACTGCTGGCGTCTTCTTTGCATCTCTAAGATGAACTGATGAAGTGTTGTTTTGTCTGACGAGTTCACATTTCAAATTGTTTTGGGAAATTGACTTCATGTCCTCTGGGCCAAAGAGGACCAGACAGACGACCATCCAGCCTGTTATGGATGCAAAGTTTAAAAGCCAGCATTTGTGATGGTATGAGGCTGTGTTGGTTCCATTGGCATACGTAACTTACACATCTGGGAAGGCACAATTAATGCTGAAGGGTACATACAGGTTTTGGAAAAACATGCAGCCTTCTCAGGAATGTCTTATTTCAGCAAGACAATCCCAAATCACATTCTGCACTTGTCACAATAGCATGGCTTAGTAGAAATAAGAGTGCAGGAAGTAGACTGCCTGCAGTCGAGCCCCGTTCCCATTGAAAATGTGTGGCATATTATGAAGCGTAAAATACGACCCCAAACCCCAGGAGATAAAAAATAAATATATAAAAATCTGTATCTGCCTGCAGCCCTAGTGAGGATTAACGGTATAGAACATTTATAGATGCATGCTACTCATGACGGAGGATGGGAACCGTACTGAATTTAAACATGCCTTAGTACTCTCACAAGGGTCAAATGTCTCAGACTTCAGGTTCAAATTGCTCTGAGAGTAACATATGTGCTCCCACATAGTGGGCATTTATTCCCTCAACCAACACATTGAAGAGTTTTGTTATACTGTATATGTGAGTCATACAGAAAATCCTGCCTTTGATGAAAAAAACAATCAAGTTAATATATGAACATTTTTGTTTTTGCATTTTTGAAAAATACAGACATAATTATCAAAACCACCCATTTACAAAGATTTAGGGGAAAAAAGTGAGAAGTATATGTATGAATAAAGAAAAGCCGCGATTCGATTTGATTTTCGATTTTCAGTTCCCGATTAGTTTAGATTTTTTTTTAAAAATTGCTACAATGCTTGTCTCTGATTGCTTGTGTGGTGAATCTTAACCTTTAACAATGTTTTTATTCTGAGGTTTTTCTTGTATGTAATTCTGTCTCTCTTAAAATATATCTACTACAGAAAATAGAAAACATGGTGGAAAAACTAAACTTAAAGAATAAAAATACCCCCCCAAAACTTATTTTAAGTGGCACTCATGCAACAACTGCTCTCTTTTAAAAAGGGATCGATTAACAAAGGCAGGATGTGGATTTTAGTCAAGCCCACGAATCTGCCCTCATGTGTGTGATGAGCTGACTCTCGAAATGGACAAAAAATGTCGCAGAACACATCCAAAGCGCCACTACCAACTGTTTGTGTATGAAGAGACGTGAGACAGCAGTTTGCTTGTATTTCCTTATTCTGACATTACGTAACCTCAGGGTTAGAGCCTATACAGCAATTACGCAGCCACGCAGGGCCCCGACTTCTCCAATGGGCCCCGAGCTGGCAACACATATCCATTGCCGAAACAGCCCATCTGTGGCGGTCCGGGTTTGGGAGGAGGGCCGGGCGGTTCTGATTGCTTGCAGGTTCGCGACCTTCCCAGCCAGGCACTCCTCCGGAGAAAGTGGGCGTCGGCTCCTGCGCACCTGCGGCTCGTCAGCAGCAATCAAGGGCTGCATAAGATCCAGCCACGCCAGGAGCCAGACGCCGGATTATCTCGTCAACTCGTGTGGTACTGGCCCATGTCCCGTCACGCTGCTCGCTCGCCTGATCCTGTGTCCCCTCGTGCCTGTCTGACCTCCGTGCTCTCGTGTTTCCCTTCCAGCCGTCCCGAGCTTGTCCGGACCCGAGCTTCCCGCACCCGCTCCCGAGTTCCTGACCGGCGATCGTCCCGCCAACGCTCTCCGCCACCCGCCGCGCCCCGGCCTCTTCCGCGCCGCGCCCGCTGTGCCTCCGCCAGCCCGCCAGCGTCTCCCGGCGCTCACCGCTCGACCGCCTGCCCGACCACCCACGCTCCCGCAGCCGCGCTCTTGGCTCGACCCGTCGCGCCTCCTCAACCCTTAATAAACCCTGATTCCACCATCTCAGTCGCTCTTGGGTCCTCTTTCCCTCACACTCGGTTCGGTGAACCGCGACACCATCGCTTATGTGCACGCGCAACGTGCGCTCCATTCATGGCACACAAATAATGACTTCATCACACTTTGCGATGATTGGTCCACAAGGCAACGTGCAATTGTGTGTATACAAGGGCACCAAGCAAAATGTCGAAAATTCTGTTTCCAGTGGGTGTGTAAATCAACAAAAAAAGAAAAAGTGAAGACCACAAACAACAATCTCGAGGTAAGAGCGGAGATGTTCAAATTGAGAATTAGCGATTTACGTGGTCTACGTTGTCTTGTGACGACGCAGGGGAATGCAGCCACTATTCCTGCATCATCACACGACGGAACTTGTTAATACTTGTCAAGGAGGGGAAAAAAACTTAAATTGTGTCTATACGCTTTCTCTTCATTTTATTTTAGCTCGCGTTAACTAAATGCTAAAGATGTCTGCGCTCAAAGTTAGGTCTTGCATTAGGCTTTTTTGGGCTACTTATGTATTTATTTTGTTTAATATTGGTTTGGCACCAACATGCTCACAATTTTATGTATTGTGGCACTCATGAGGCACTCAGAAATTCTGACAGTTTTATTTTTGACACAAGTAAAAGTACTAGACCGATGCTGGCAAGTCAACAGTCTTACAAGATCACCCAACATCAACTAAAAAACTGTCAAACAACAATCAAAGCAATACAACCTACAGAAAACACGTATTTCTCACACAATTCCCATCCCAAGCGCCACAATGCATGCTGGGAGTGTCTCAGCCTCCCACCGACTTACAGTATTTAATCATTTCGCAGCAACAACAACAATAATAATTATAAAAATATATCAATAATAAAAAAAAAATATATAATAAAGATAAAGATAAAGATGTCCTTTAATAGTCCCACAATGGGGAAATTTGCAGTGTTACAGCAGCAAAGATATTGATCACACAGAAGCGGCGGCGTAATGTAGGCGTTAATGTATAACATTAGCAGCAGACATTCATAAAAAGCATGCAAATATACACAGTATATACGTATATACACAAATCCCCTGTATATACATACTCACATCCCACAACATATACAAGTGTAAGGAAACACTCCTAAAGCCTGTCCATGGTACAGAGGGGAAATAAATAAAAACGCTGCAATGATAAAAAAATACTGAATGATTGAAAATACTGCAGTGATAAAAATACTGCAATGATAGAAAATACTGCAATGATAAAAGTACTGTAGTGGTAAAAGTACTGCAATGATAAAAAATACTGCAATGATAGAAAATACTGCAGTGATAAAAGTACTGTAGTGATAAGAATACTGTAATGGTAAACGAAATACGTACGTACAGCATTGGTCAATATTTAAGTACAGCATTGGATAAAGCACAGTAGTAGTGTGTATTGCATTCTTGGACTGCACAATTGCACTAATGCCCTCCCGTTTGTAGGCCTGACCTAATGTTCTTCTTAAAAAGTCTGACAGCAGCCGGCAGGAAGGAGCGGCGAAATGTCTCTTTAAATAATAATAATAATAATAATGATAATAATAATAATAATAATAACGATACAATCCTATTGATACATGGCACTGTACTTTATTTATTATATACCTATTTACTAATTAGGTGTAGGTACTCATTATGGTACTTTAAAACTAATTTACCTGAGATACTTTCCTTGGGCTCGTTTATCATATAATTCATAAATGCATTAATTCTCACTTCTTCTGTGATATTAGGTAGAAGCTATTTTTTTTGGCGTATAAATATTTATCACTAATCTATTGCATTGAAGTGTAACTTTAATGACTTCACTCAGCTGAACCATATTAAAATGCATTAGGAGGCAGGAAAATGTAATTTTTTTCTGGGGTGAAGTCCTGACTTGACTTGAACTGTGGTAACTGATTATAAAGGATCCAATGCTTTAGTGGTGCTCTTTTTGGAATGACAAAAAGTATAAATGAAGAGATTGCTGCAGTAACATTGACATGCTGGGCTTTAGAGTCATCAATAGCGGCACCGTTGGTGCTGCTCATCACTTAGAGGGCCCACAAAGGAAACTTTGCTTAGGGCCCACAAAAGACCTGCATAACCTGCGCCTCCCACGTGCCACTGGGGCATGCTATTA
Organism: Idiotropiscis lumnitzeri; assembly: GCF_059441095.1. Classification (NCBI taxonomy): domain Eukaryota; kingdom Metazoa; phylum Chordata; class Actinopteri; order Syngnathiformes; family Syngnathidae; genus Idiotropiscis; species Idiotropiscis lumnitzeri. Next base: position 1,772,792 of record NC_142403.1, read on the forward strand.
TAAGAAACGGGTGCAATACCATAATCCCTACAACACCAACTGTGCGTATTTACTTGCATTGGGCACGTTCATGGAGAAGAAGAAAGAAGAAGAATGAGACAAAGACGAAAAAGAAGGAGCCCAATAAGGAGATGATAATAGCTCATAATAAGCTAAGCGGATTTGAATAGTAAATTAACCAGCTAATGATGTTTAAATAAACCTCTGCCATCAGCATCTCTCCCACGGCGGCTTCATGCACGGATGCTTTTTTTTGTGTGTGTGTGGCACCAGAACACAGTTAGGGTATGACAATTTTATATGAATAAGGCCGGAGTGTTGTGGCCGGAAGGGTAACGAGATCGCGGTCGGTAGGTGGGGAACTGACCGTCAAAAAAGGGTCAACCACCCAGCTCTGTTGTGTTCTCATGTTTCCATTAACTGAACTGAAGCAGTACACCAGCAGCAGCAGCACTAGCAGGTAGCCACACGTAATGGTGGGCTCACTTTCGAAGGCTCAAAGGAGTTAGGATTGACGAAGGTTTGCAAGTGTGTGGACAGCGAATGTTGTTTTGCGTCCTGGAACAACCACTGATGAAAATACATTCACTACGCTACGTGGGTGCACACTTGCAAACCTTTGCTGCTCAGTGAAGTTACAGCCCTAACATATACTCACGTAGCGCAATCTAGCATCCGTTACGCTCAACCCCCCAAAACTTCCCTCCAAATCTGAGTAAAGGCACCACAGTAATAGTGGCGTTTCTGCTCTATCCAAGCCACAACTACTTAGGCTTCAAACCCGCCCACCACCGCATCACTGACTCGAAAGTAGAGGGCGCTGACCACTGAGTTAAAAGGCTTGGCCAGAACCATTTTTTGAAGGCTTCGTCGAGGGAGGTTTTACTAACGAACACCACTGGTATCCGTTGCTGACGCATCCAGACATTTACTTTGAAATGAATGAAAATTGATGAGGATGCTTCTCAGGGAAATACCTCATTGGTACTATTATGTAACATATTGTGACATTAAGGTTCATTTTTTTCATCTATCCATTATCCAAACCACTTACACTCAGCCATTTATCTCTTCTAATCAAATTGCAGAAAGTTACATTATGTACTTTAATGACACACACAACTGTGCTGGTTAAAAACACATAAAAGCATAAACACAAATATTCCATGGCTCATTAGTAAAAAAAAAATCACGTACCTGCATGTTTCCAAAAAAATCTCCTCAATATTTCAGTTATAGAAATAAAAAGTTTACAACCACAATTAAGATTCCATTAGGTGGTCTCTGAGTGTCTCCAAAACTATGAGCAGCATGATTCTGTCAGATTGCCTGCGCAAATCAGAAGACATCTGTCTATCATCAAAAGATGGGTAGATAATTGTGTCCCGACAAAAACACCTAATAGAAAAAGCTGAATTTATCAAGAAGTTTGAGACATTTTTTTCAAATCCTCAGAGCCAGAAGAAAATGAGGTTCCCGAAGAAGAGAGCCAAGCACCCAGACTGTCATTTGACGTGGCAGAACGCAGAGGCTTAGGAGGAGGTAAACACCACTAGGAAGCAAAGGTACACACAGGCAACCTGATTCAACTTGAAAGAGCAACCTGTTTCTACATGCTCCAGACCATTTTTTGATGAGGTCTGTGTATTTGTGTTTGTGTATAAGTGTACGTAATTGCTTGTAAAAAATAAAAAAATAAATAAAATAAAAATCACTATTCTGTCAATGGTCTATTCACCGAGAATATATGAAAGTAGGGTGGGCAACAAAAATGTGCTTTAGAGTGTATTGTCAGTCCTCCTTCCCCTAAAGGTGTATGTGGCAAGTTTCTGCATGCCATAGAACTTGGTATGAGTCCACACACAGCCCTTCAATAATGCAAACCTGAAAGAGAATTCCATTCTGTAGTTCATTGTTTAGTAAACAATGCTGAATAAAAACCAATCTCAATGTAGAGTATAAGTATATTTTCACATGTAGGTAATACAGATGACAGATTTGAATTGTCACAAATTGGCTGTTCTGGCTGTCTTAGAAGATTTTTCGCCTCTCATACAAGTAGAATTCAAATTGTTCTTTATCAAGGATTGTTCTTTATCAAGTCAAGTAGAAGACATTCAAAGCAAAGCGATTCTTTGAGGTGGAGAGAGCAACACAGTGTTGAATAATGGCTACTGAGGTCACTAAGGTGTATATATATATATTTGCATACTTTGCAAATATTGTGCCATATTAGCTGTCTTTAGCACATCTCAGAACAAAACACTGTGTTTAAGTTACCACTGGGCCTTGCAAACTAACACTGCTGGAGTGTGGCGCTTGTGGGCAGTTTTGACAAATGTTTCGAAAATAAATGTCTGCAAAGATGTCTCCATTTCGATCGTATTCAACAATCCAAGAAAGATATTAGAACAGTCTTTGAATTAAATATACTTCATATTTGGTGATTTTGCATCAATTCCAAGATATTATTCAAATAATTATCTGTTATAAGCTTCGCAAAAAATAGTAGTTGAAAAATGTGATTAATCACAATTAATCATGGAATTTTTTGTGATTAATTAGTTTACAAAAATAATCACTTGACAGGACTAATGAATATATATATATATTTATATATATATAATAAATATTCTAATATTTGAGCCTATATCTTTCATCCAAGAGTTTAAGTTTACGGTCCTGTTTTTTTAAATAAGTTAATGGTGCTGAATATATACTTCACAAGATAAATATAGTCTAACTTTTATTTTCTAAGGAGCCTTTTATTTGTCAAAAATGCTGTAATCTTTTGATTAGAATGGACCGCAGAAGATGGGTCATTTCTCAGATAATTCATTTTGTATTTGTACAATATTGTCATTTTTTTTCATGGTACTGTTTTTTTAATGTTGCCAAGTATGCACAGCAGAAAATGAGTCAGATATTTCTAAAATAGATTTAATTAAATGTAAAATGTTTACTTTAGAGTGTAAACAAATGTAAGTCGCTTCAATCAACTATACATTTTTAAAAAATAGTTTCGAAAAAATATTGATCCGTGAAACTAATGTATCGAACCGAACCTTGAATTTGGTGTATTTTCGCATCCCTAATATATATATATATATATATATATATATATATATATATAGAGAGAGAGAGAGAGAGAGAGAGAGAGAGAGAGAGAGAGAGAGAGAGAGAGAGAGAGAGAGAGAGAGAGAGAGAGAATGCATTGGAGTCCATTGGACATCGTCTCCTTGCACAAAATGGATAAGTGAGAGGTAACGAAACAACAACTAGGGATCCTCAAAGATGCAGGTCCAGACGCCCATGTGGCAAGTTTATGCATGAGTATGAGAAAGCAAGCCCAAGCTTAAGTTTGCATGGTGTGTGTGAAAGAGAGTAAACATTGGCGAGAGCGCATGGCCATCGGCGCGGAAAAACTGAAGGCAGATTTTCCAAGGTAGTCATTGGCTCAAAACTGTTCGTTTTGGACAGGGAATTTGCACTGGCATGAGATATGACAATGATATTCATTTCAGATCTCAACCCCATTTGTACTTAGCTGAACATACAAATGCAACTCCCAGTATAACTAAAATGATGACAGAAAAATTTAACTGCCTTCAAATAAGAAAAACATTCCCGAAACATCAAGTTTTGGCATGACCGAAAAGTACTGGCATAAACTCTATACTTCTCTTTCTCACACGCAGTTGCACCCACCCACGCACTCTCACAGACACACACACACACGCACACGCGCACACACACGCGCCCGCAATCCCACGCGTACACAAAATTTTCAGATATCCACATGCACGTCCAGCCTGTTTGCCACATTTGGCCATTCTGATTAAAGCCCGCAGGATCATTCTCCAAAAATGATCTCCGTCAGGTCAATACGTAACCTATTAGTTGAAACTTTATGACAAAGTAATTGAACATTGAGCAGCACACTGAGCTATAGATGCATATCATTGAATTGTTTTCTAAACTGTATTGTTTAATCTATTATGCATGTTAATTTCCAACGCAACACGGACACCCACGGTGGTTACGCAAACTGTAAAGTATGTATCTTTACACTTTTTATCACATAGTATTACATACCTATACAATACAATCCATATGCATGCAGTAAATTTTTCTACAGGCTACAGGCAAGGTTCGGATGACACAGCGGAGCAGCGTCAGCAGCTTCTTTGCTCTTTTACTCACCATTCTCTTGACATGAAAAAGGGATACCATTTAATTCATATTATCTTTCTTGTCACGTTCTATATTCAAAACTGTATATTTGCAAGGATTAAAGACTATTATTTCTATCTTTCTGAACGAACCTGATGATTTCAGTAGCTGCTGCAGGAAACAAAAATGCTCTTAAAACCTTTAAATTGCGCTCATTTAATGTTTTGAATGTTGTTGTTTTTTGGAGCGGGGGGTTAGTGATTTCTGCAGTCGTATTTGTTTGCTTTTTTCTTTTGTTTGTTGTCATGTACTTTAATTTTTCTTTATGTATCTTGTTGCAATTAATCACTGTAAGTTTTGACAGACTTTAAATAAAAAAAGCCTCTCGACAGCTTGTGCGGAAGCAAGTCTAAATTCATGGTTAGTGTATGAAAATGTTGGTATGCAATTTATTAAAAGTCTGATTTTAATTAATGCTTTATCTTGGGAGGATCAGTGAAGCGCAGTCTGGTTTTTCGTGGATCCAATTCAACTGTGCATACATGTGACGTCCAGCAGGTGGAGTAAGATAGCTGGTTAATACAACATGTCAAATTGATGCCAGTTATTTAATCTGAGAGACCTTGCATCCATCCATTATCTGTACTGTTTCTCCTCACAAGGGTCGCAGGAGAGAAGACCTGTAAAATAAAATCTCACATGTATACTTTACAGTGGAAATGAAAATGTTGTGGAGTTTACTAACAAACTCAGTCACAGTTGCCTTTTTGATATTTTATGGGCTTGAGATATTAGCCTTACAACCTCATTTGAATGCTTTTACTACTTCCCGTCAACAGACCTCAGTCTTTAGGGGGGCACATGAAATAAATGTGGGTGTGGGGGCAATTATTATTACCCTATAAACAACTGCATGCATGCTCGAACAACTTCTACTGATTCTTTGAGAAACAACATCTTACTTATCATGTCAGCTTCAGACAGGACCTCTCACAATTTACAACATTGCTCAAGGCACTAAAATTGTTGTATTGTGTTTGTTTATATTTGTGCTGCCTTTCTTCGTCACAATTTTTGCTAAGTAAGCACAGAAAACAACTGTTTTTTCCGCCATCCAAAATACCTACTAATGATATATTTTTACACGTTCCTTGTGATGCACTCGTTGCTGCCGCCCATGAATTTGTCACTAGTTATCTTCAGCTGATGTGGCACGGTAAGAATGAAATGAGGTTTGTCATTTACTCACCTCAGCATTGCGCTGGAATGTACATGCAGGTTCAAGCAGGGAAAGCCTTCCATACCTCCATCGATTATTCAAATCTCATCCTCAGGAGAGTCGGGGGTGTGCTGGAACCCATGCCAGCTGTCTTCAGCCAGTATACCCTGAATTGGTTGCCAGCCAATCTCAGGGCGCACATAGACAAACAACCATTCACACTCACAATCAAACAATACAGAGTGTTAAATTAACCCACAAAGAATGTTTTGGGGAGGAAAACCGGAGTACCCGGAGAAAACCCACACAGGTACGGTATCTGGCCTTCTACCACTCGTCCATCGAGAGCCTGCTGACGTACTGTGTCTCCACCTGGTACAGCGGCTGCACTGAGGCGGACAGAGTGAGGCTCCAGAGGACAGTCAAAACAGCGCAAAGGATTATTGGCTGCCCTCTCCCCCCACTGTCGGACATCTACACCGCCCGGTGCCTCAGAAGGGCTCTCAACATCGTCAATGACAATACCCACCCAAACTCACACCTGTTCGACCTGTTGCCCTCTGGCAGGCGCTACAGATGCATCAAATCAAGGACCAATAGACTGAGAAACAGTTTCTTTCCGAGAGCCATCTCCATACTGAACTCTCACACACACACGAGACCACCCTAACCTCGCAAAACAGCATTGTGATGTGTTTCTATATGCCCTATTCAGTACTGAATTCCATTGCACTGTCTTCTTTATTTATCTAATTTATATATTTGTCTGTATTATTGTTGTATTGCACTGGAGAGGGGAGCCCTCTAATCTCGTTGCACACTTGAGTACAATGACAATAAAGGGATTTCTATTCTATTCTATTCTATTCTAACATGCAAAGTCCACACAGGAGGGCCAGAGCCCGGAGTCGAACCCTGGACCTCTGCACTGTGAGGCCGATTTGCTAACCAGTTGGTCTCCGTGCCGTGCTCCGGTAAAAACCAGGATATGAATATATTGATTTTTTTTTTAGTTCGATATAGCTACTACAATGATAAATAGTTCATCTACAAAGCAAATATGACCAGCTATAGCAGGTGCAGTTTAAGAGGTCAACAGAGAGATCGCAAGGGCACACATCAAACCTAATTTGTGGCATAATAGCTCAAACAAAACTATATTGTTTTTTGATACTTTTAATTACTGAATAATGAACACATCAGCATGAGCATTTCAGCTCAACATAAATAGACAGAAACCATGATTGTAAGGGAGTTTTGCCATTTGGTCCTGGTCATTTTAATGTTCAGAACAATCAATAAAGGCTGGCCTGCAAAAAAATAAAAATAATAACAGTAAATTGTCCGACGCTCTTGAGTATCTGTTTGTGTTGAAGGGGATATTTTCTATATTTTTAGATGTGAGTGGTTAACTGGAATGAGAGGCGAGAGATTTGGAGATGCAGCGGCTATCCCCCTCAAGGGACCTCACCACTCTGCAGTAGCAAAAATTGTACACCACGCACATAAGAAAATAAAGACAATATAAGGCTAAGGCCGAGAACACGAGCATGCGCCTTTGTACTCCTCAACCCCTTCTAACCGCTGGCCTCGCCTCCCTCAGTGCGCTAACATAAATCATATAATTAAAAATACAGTATATCGTATATTGGATATACAAGTCCATAACAACTACACTGACAATAAAATACTCTGATCATGAAAGGACACAATGAATAAAGCACAAAAATAAAATTGTATTGTACATATAAAACAAAAGGGTCCACTTAGCATCGTGGCCAGTGATGTTTCATTGCAACATAAATTCATATATTTCAACACAACTGGGCCACTTATATAATAAAGCTAACCCACAACAGGGATAGTTAACATTAGTGCTCACCTACTAAGAAAATAAGGACAATATGAAGCAAATGCTGAGAACACGAGCACAAGCCACTCTACTCCTTGACAGCTTCCAACCACAGGTCAGCACTCCCTCACAAGATCGCAACCATAAATCGTGGCACTGTTGTAAAACTGTCAAAATGCAACATCGCAACAATTAAACGGGCATCACACAAAAAAGAACTATAAAATGGTAATAAGATAAATGTAATATTATAAGTGTATTTTTATGTCTATAACTCAACATATAATAAAACTAGTGATAGGTTTACATACACAACCTAGGTTAAAACACTTTAACTTAAGGAGGAAGTTAACCCAATAATGTTCTCCACAAGATGTTGCATGCGCCCCCTCTAGTCTAAACACGACATTCTGATTAATATTGCGTTTGCGGAATACAAATTAAACAGCAAAATCCACAACAGTGGACAGCAAGTTCCCTGAGATAGCTAAAAAAAGGTGGATTTTGCTGCTTACTTTGTATTCCACAAACACAATATTTTCCAGAATATCAAGTTTAGACAAGTGGGGCTAAAAAGAAAATATTATTGCAAAGAAAATGTTTGGTTGATCTCTCCTTTATCAAGCTATATCAAACTAAAAAAGTGGTTAAGTTAGCAACATTTAAGGAGCAAACTTTGTGCACTTATTGTGAAACTGAATTGGTGCCACTTTCAGTAACTGACTAAACATTTTGGTGTAACAGACTGTGGCTACTTCTAACAATGTGCTTACCGACACGTAAATAAAAATAACACATCATACTGTCCATCTTCAAACACCGCTGAAGGAACTCACGCACGATAGCCCCATACTTTCCACTGTGTCACACACTATTCTCCTCGAGCCACATGTGGCACCATGCAATAAGCATGCGTAAGTCACATGAACTCACTTTTCACACAAGAACGTCTGTGCCGTGGTTACGGCTCAGATATACACCTAACATTTTCAGTGCGCATTGATGGTACTCCTCTCTGCCTCCATTCCACATCGGCATCCTGACTCGAAAGTGTCGCGTTCTGTGTAAAAATATGATACTGCCTGTGGTAAGTCTGTATGTCTTTGCTCTTTCTGCTCTCCCAGGTCAGCAAAAAGCAGAACTTTTTGAAACAAAATACAAGCACTCCAAAAACTTCAAATAGGTCATATGCCAAGAAGAAATATGAATTTGATACAGTAATTATGTATAGATGATTCCTCAGAGCTCATCATCATGTTCGTCACCATAATTGTTGTTTTGGTTGTTGCCCTAACTGGACCTCCGCGGTGCTGAGAATTGAAATGCTCATTCACCAAGGACTATCGGATAGTTATAGTACCCATTTAAGTTAAGCCAGATGCATTTGTCATACCATAATTAAGTTACTTCCAGAACAAGTCAAACGCAATCTTTATCAGTAGGTCATGAGAAAATTGAGCATGTGAATTGTAAGAACATCCTGCGCATCAACATCGTGACAGAAAATAGTTTGTGCCCCCCCCCAAAAAAAGAAAGAAAATGAGCATTTACTTGGAATTCTCCTATTAAACAATAATAATTAACAACTTGCACAAAGCAACAATTGTTTTACTATGATTTGTTGTGCTAAGAAGAGAATGAGTGAGCTCAAAAGCATTTGACCTGTTTTAGAACATCACAAATAGTATTGCTTTATATTCAGATAAATTTGTCACCGACATTGGGAATTCTGTGTGTTGTCAGAAAGCCACCATTTAAAAATAAAAATAAAAAAACGAGACCCATATTCAATAGGGGAAAACACCTTAACTTTGTCAGTGTGTGAGCAAAAGAAACTGTGCGGCTTGGGTGGTCATTATTGATGAATAAAATTAGATTTGTACTATATCTTTTGCAGTACAGCAAGGTTTATATCTAAATGCCTTTCAAAAAGTGTCTAGTACGTATGAATCTTCACACAAATCATCCAACCGCTCAGCCGGCTTGACTTTGCGTGGAAACTTCTCATCTCAAAGAATTCTTTTGGTTGTTCACCCAAACCACACACTGTTAACAGCTGTGCAGTATTCCAATTCTCCTGCTCCACAATTTTCTATTTCTTGTGCTGAACTCAATCCCGAATGCTCTTACTAATAAAGTAATTGTGATCATGACACACTGACAGTAAGACAAAGATCACTGCAAACATTTAAATCAAAGGGGTGAGAGGTGAAGTTAAGGAGAAAGAAAAGAAAACAGAAAAGAGGAAAAGGTTTCATAAAGAAGGGTTAAGAAATGTTCCTTCCCGCTCTATTGCACATACACATTCTGCATGCAGACTCTCCACCCCTCCCTCACTCTTACTGTCTCCTCTGTAATGAGCTCCAGATGTGCTGTTGAAGACTAGAGCGGGTGGGTGAGGGCAGAATTGGTGCCGAGAGTGGGATTGCTGCATTGTATGTCATGTGCTCAGGCGAGCAGAGACTCAGGGAATGCTGTCATACCTGATGGAGTGGCTGGCCAGGGCCTGGGGTGAAGAGGGGGAGGAGAAGAAGTGAGAGGGTGAAGAGTGTGGGGGTTAGAGGGGAGTGGGTGATGGGGTTTAGGTTAAAAAGATTTCCACATCTGGAATCACTTCAGGTCAGCCCCGACTCTGGCCATGAAAGGTGAGACCAGGCGCCTGGCAGGGGAAGAGGGGGACAGGGTCTGACATTGGACATACCACAGTCAGGGATCAGTGATCAGGAAAGCAACTAAAAGGAGAAAAGAAAACAACTCAAAAGAAAACAGGAATATCCTTTTTTAATGTGGCATGCAAGATGGGATAAATGTTGAAGCCACATCAGTGAACCACCATTTTGCACTGACAATATGACAATCAGTTCACAGCCACGTAGGAAGTACTGGGGAAAAATGCTCAATCAAGTTAGCCTAAAAAAGGTCATTAAATGCAGTGAACTACCAAAGTAATTAAATGATTCACGCAAAGAGAATCGTGTGCTGTGAGATGATAGTAAGTAGCATTTTAAAAAGTTCTCAAATTTGCTTCAGTCAAAAAGAGAAAAACATTTATTATGATTATTTTTTTTAAGGAAATATACTCACATTGCTTTTCTTTCCTGATTAATGTAAAGAACTGACTATAGCAATTTCTCCGCTCTAGAAATGAAAATACCACAGTCAAGTATCAACAGTAAAATGCATTTAGCATTGAATTTAGTTGAGCAGAAAGAAAGTTTGATATAAATATATTTAGGAAATGTTTATGACTCTGCTTGTTTCATAAAATATCAGCTCAACACATATACATTGGACGTGAGGTTGACAACACCTCCATTGGCAGTTCTACTAACCCACATTTACAGTTGACCAATGCCGGACAACAAAAAATGTGTTTCTTGCGCAACTTACGGGGAGAAGAAATATCATGCATGGCAACTCAAGAGTTAGAATCCCTTCATTGAAAGAAGCCCATAAATATAAATATTTTAGGATGAAATTGAACGGCATCTATAAATAAAACACACAAAGCATAGCTTGAGGTTTTTCTCTGTGGAATAATTTAAGTTGTAAATCTAGCTCTAATGGGTCCTGCAAGGGGTCCAAGATCATGTTGCTCTCTCAACGATCCCGACTACAAACATACTTATTTCTTATGGATAATTCTTGTAGTTAAATGGGCAAAATTTATTGGACTGCATGTCTGCAGTCATATATTTTCGAAAGCTTATTTGAAAGTAGTTTTTTTTTTTTTTAAAGAAAAACCGAAAGCTTTTAAAATCTTCACAAAATGCATCTTATCTGTTATTGAACCTACTAAATTATAGACTAATTTATTGCTTGAAATGCATTTTATTAATTAATATACATGTTTTCTGTTACAAATACATGATATCACAGAACATGAAAATGATCTACGAGCAAATACAAAGTACAACAGTCTCTCCTGTATCTTGAATACTTACAATGAAAATTACTTGAAAACATTTGGTTGTCATTGGTATAATATGGATAGGAAAGTGATAAAATAAAACTGTAGTCAGAACCATGATGTTACTAACCCTGTATTTAACATGGAGTCTTCATAGATTTCAAGAAGTACAGAAATTAACCCAGTTGCGGGTGTGCGATTTTGTCCGGCGCAGCCAAAGTAGAGAGAGGGGATTCCACATTTTGTTTGCGTCTCATTCCTTCTGTTTCTGATAACAGTACAAAACTAAAACGCTTCCATATAGGTCAGTAACAAAACTACACAGATATTTGATTACAACACCCAGTCTCGATGTCTTTAGTATAAACAGTAAGAAAAACAAAGTCTTGGAGTGAAACATTTTTGCATCACTTGGTATCTGACATTTTGCAACTCATGGCAAAATGCTATTACACCTAATTTCTAAAGTAAAAAAGCAGAAACCTCATGATCCAGGTTATGTCGGATGAAGCTCATTCCAAAGATGTTGCTTGTCTGTGGGGGTCCAGTGGTTTCGAAGGTCCCCCAATCTATATGGCTGTTCTGTTTGTCACCTTTCAGTTGACTGTGGGCACCTGGTTCAAGCTGTACTCCTTTGCTTTGAGCCGTAGGTTGGCAATGCTGTTTGCCATGTTCATTCCCTGAGATGTGTTAGTGTTGGAGCAATTTGGTGGATAGGTGGCCATGGCACTGTGGGAATAAAGAGAGGGATAACAAAGGGTGGAAAAGGTTTAGCCATCAGTTTGTAATTGCTAACAATTTCAGTAAACAAGCACAATTGTATCGGAAAAATCATGAAATAGTATTTTTACTATATATGAAGAGCAATTTAGTGAAAATGACAACAATTTAAAAAGAAAAAAACTGAAGTAAATTCACATTATTAGAATAGGCTTCTTTTGTGTATACTGGCTAAAAACAAAAACTTTTTTTAAACAAAACTATCTCACTTTTATAAAAAGAAGGAAAACTAACTATAATAATAGTGAAAATGTCTTTCTCAAGTCATATCATACATGAACTTTCAGGGTTCATTTTAAATAGATTTATGTTAGTGTTGCTGTACATCCATAGTTACAGAAAAATGAAAGTTAATTGTTTGAGAATTATGTTTCACTTTACTTTATTACACAATATTTTATGACTTTTTTTAAATAAAAATTGTACTCAACAAATACTCTCTCTCTCTTTGTCTCTCGCTCTACACTCTCACACACACACACACACACACACCCACACCCCCGCACACATGCAAACACACCCCCACACGCGCACCCACAGGCACGCACACACACACACACACATATATATATATATATATATATATATATATATATATATATATATATATATATATATATATATATATATATATATATATATATATATATATATATATATACACATATATACATATATATATATACAAAAACTAAGATAAAATAACTCAAACAAAGCATTTTCAAAAAAAGCTTTTAGCTAATAAATACTATCAAACTTTCTCTTAAATAACTAAACAAAACGAAGTGATTTTTAGAAGCAACAGACGAACGGTAATGAAAAATTCCAACTATTATAGCACTGACATCAGTTTAACAATAATATTATATGAGTTAGCGTCCCATTAGTTTGTTCCACTTATTATTGTGGCTTTATAATACTTCAGTCTTGATGCCCTGCTTAGTGCCGGAAGTTAGATGTGTTGGTGTCATGACAGTGTTTGCTATTTAATGCCAATTTGGAGAATCATAGTTAAATCATGACAAAAGTAACATAATCTGCAAAGAGTTTGTGATCTTTCAACATTTTTAATCTGGTGTAACATGTAGCAGAGGGGTCAGAGAGGTCAAAAGTGGATTTAATACAGGTTGTTTTCACATTATCGCCTCATCATTAGCGTCTCAGGATTAGGCAACTTTGCACTGAAGAACGGGTTGGGAAACAATGAGTGGAGAGGCATTGTTGCAATGTTCATTTACGTACATTACTGTATGCATAAAGAAAGGCCAGATACCATAGATGAAAAATTATCTTCTGTAATTCCAGTAATACTTCATATGGCTGCTATTGAACATAAAGTTGCGAACTAAATGAATAAATATATGCTCAGTATGTTATCCATCCAGGCATCCATTATCTGCCACTTATCCAGAATTGGGTCTTGGAGGTAGCGGCTTCAGCAGGGAAGCTCAGACTTCCCTCTCCCCAGCTACAACTTCTAGCTTTTACGGAGGGATCTCTAGGTATTCCCAAGCCAGCCGGGAGACATTGTCTTTCCAGCATGTCCTGATTTGTCCTCGGCTGCCTCCTGCCGGTGGGACATGCCCGGAACACCTCACAAGGGAGGCGTCCAGGAGTCATCCTCATCAGATGCCCGAGCCACCTCACCTGGCTTCTCTTTATATTTAATATGATGTAAAATGCATCTGAATGTCCATCTTTTACAATGTAGCAAATCCTTAATCCGCCAAAGCACGGAAAGCAATTTGTAATGTAATGCGAGACGTATATTATGAGCAAAACACTCTTACCACCAAAGCTATATCCAAAGCACCTCCAGCTATATAAAGAAAGTTGTATTGTATTGTATTGTATTGTTATTAGAAATCTTTCATTGAGACCCTCCAAGATAGAATCAGACAATATTAAAAGACATTCATTAGAACTAGAAACATCAGTGAACACTAGGTATATTGTTTTATATTTTGTCTTTTGAGATCCAAACTAAATGAGTATTAAAACACGCCAGAGATGCCATTCTCCTTATTACAAGCCTCAGTGACATACAATGAAAAAAATGCTACAGTGACAACACTGAGCCTCATTCCCTAATGTATATGTTAGAATTGTTTTGAGTGTGTGAGTAATTGAGCACTTGGAATGTATGGAAAAGAAGGGAAGAAGATATCAACATACTTAAGTTTTCTGGGCATACTTTGAATTCTGTATGAAACTGTCAATAAAGTATGATGTTTACATCTGACTCGGAATTACAAGGAGTTTAAAAGATTTTTTTTGTTATCTTAATTTATACACATAACTGTGTTTTGACTGGAAACATTGTTTCTAGTTTTTTTAACTGGTTGCATGTGTACGTTATTTGATTTGAATATAGAAGGTCTAAAATGATGACAGAAGTCACAATGTATTGGAAATTGATTTGACTTTCTTTGTTAATGGAGGAGGGGGTATCAATGTGAGACCAACCTGTAAGGAGCACTGCTACCCCAGGAAAGATAATCATTTGGGCGTGGCGCAGGGCGTGGGACAATTGGCTGCTCCACTGCTGTAACTTCTCCAGAGTAGGATTTCAGGAGCGAAGCATTCTTGCTGGCCAGCATAGCACGCTCATTCCGACGAAACTTAGCTCGCCTGTTTTGAAACCAAACCTGCAATGAGAAAAAATAATCTTTATATTTAAAAATCCACTCTGCAGTTTGAAAATGTTACAATTTACATTATGACATATGATATAATTAGCTGTACAAATTGTATTGTTCCACTATAAACCCTGCAGTGATCTTTCTGTACAAACATCATCGGAACTAATTGGAGCATTCTTCCTCCCTTTTGATCATAGTCAGCAAAAGACCAACTATAGGGTGGTGTTTATAAGTGATATTTCCTGCCTGATTTCCACACAAAACGGTCATAATTGTTTATTTACTATACATAAATCCTTAAGCGTGTGGTCAACACAACGTTCGGCCGAGCCACAGACGCCGGTGATTGTGATGTGAACTAATAGCCAATTTGGCAGTCCAAACTATTAAATCGCTATCTTCATGAATTCTGCATTTGCAACATCTGTGCAGCAATATTTTGTAGTATGTACACACCGTGTACACATGCACAGAATTGAAAGTGTATGATTCATAAGCCACTTCTAATGAGTCCCTTCCAACTTTCTAAACACATGATGAAAAGACTTCATGGGAAGCTAATGCTGTTGCTCATTGTGAAATCATATCCATTATTAGATGTTGGCGCTCATAGGGGCTCGTTGCATGCTGACGCATAGCCTCAGGAATGAGCTCAAAGACTCTATTATCAAAGGATTGCGGCATTACTTTCTGCTTCACATTAATCACAGATGTGCTCCTTCTTCTCGCTCTACCCTTACAATTTCCCTTTCCCTATTTTCTTCTGCAAGTGGAGTTCTGCTCATGTTGTAGAGAAGGAAACACATAGACACAAATATATATCTTCATCAATCCATATTACGAACTGCTTTTCCTCATGAGGGTCGCAGGCATGCTAGAACCTATCCCGGCTGTCTTTGGGCGGTAGCCAGGTGACACCTGAATTGGTCGTCAGTGAATCACACGGCACACACACACGCACACACACACATATACATATACACATGTATATATATATATATATATATACACATATATATATATATATATATATATATACACATATATATATATATATATATATATATATATATATATATATATATATATATATAAATGCTAGGCAAAGCAGTTTTATTTATACAGCACATTTCATACACTAGCAGCTAAATGTGCTTCATGCCAGCGAACGCACAACACCCACAATCATTTACAAACACAGAAAAAACAAAAGTAGCTTAGAAAAATTATGAAATGCACATTAATAACATTTAAACACATTACCAGAAAACTTAAAAAACATTTTAAAGTTAAGTAAGGAAATACAAGTGTGTTTCTAAAATACGTAAAGAAAAAAAAGATTTGTTTAGAGGACTTTAAAGTTTTAACCTGGATTTAAAAGAATTTATGCTCGGTGCTGACTTCACTTCTGTTGGCAACTTAATCCATTTATGAGCAGCATTATGGCTAAATGCAGTTTTATCATGTTTACTTTGAACTCCACTAACTGACCTGATCTACAGACCTCAGAGCCTGACTGGGTTTATTTTCTATCAGCCTTTCTTTAATGTATTCAGGACCCGAACCATTTAGTTATTTATAGACCAGTAGCAGAATTTTAAAATCTATTCTACAGCTAATTGGGAGCCAGTGTAAAGCCTTTAGGACTGAGGCAATATGTTCTGATCTCTTTGTTCTGGAAGTTGACTAATCATCAACAGCTGTCACGATTAGTTGACTAATGGGATCTATGTAAATCGCAGCGTATTGAACCAGCATGCAGCTGCTCTTATATGACCATCTGTAGCGTACAGCTTGACTTCTTTAAGGTATGTACAAATTATAATAAAGATAATTAAGATGGTTGTACAGTCAATTTATATTGAACTTTGCAGCTTCTAACGGCATCCTGACATGTTTAGAAATGATGGCACAACTGAAAGTGTAGGTGATACTGTGGCCTTAGAATTTTTAGCTGCAACTGTTTAGTACATTTTAAAATTGAACCAAAAACTACACTATGCTGAGTTGCATTAATGCAGTGTAATTATTTATAAATTCAAAAAGAAATACTTATGTAAATATTTCACTATTCTTGGGCACGAATCCCTTTTTTTTTACTTTAG
The DNA here is from genome assembly GCF_059441095.1 of Idiotropiscis lumnitzeri. Classification (NCBI taxonomy): domain Eukaryota; kingdom Metazoa; phylum Chordata; class Actinopteri; order Syngnathiformes; family Syngnathidae; genus Idiotropiscis; species Idiotropiscis lumnitzeri. The sequence continues at coordinate 1,789,473 of NC_142403.1, forward strand.
AGAGTAGTAAAATAATGAGTAAAATTAGGGCAAGGCACAAACTAAAAATGAGAATGTTGTTCCTATTTTACCTTTATCCAAAACATTTTTTTTCTGGTTCTCTAGTATGCATAACCAATTCAAAATGTGGTATACACCTGAAATGAAAAAAAAAACATCATAAATAAAGCATTAAAGATTAGGAGGAATATATTTTTAGCACTGTAAATTAGTATATTCTAACAACACAGGTAGGTTATGTCTTTTATTGTTTGGTGTTACCATTAAGGGCTTGTGGCAAATACTGTAGGTCAGTTTGTGTTACTTTGAGTGCTGAGATGTACGAGTTTAAAAACGCAACACTCTGTGTATGGTTGTAAGTGACTCTTCGATATCATATACAAAAACTGTGTTTTGCTTTTTAATAAATGTGGGTTTGCTACCTCCATAGTCCTCCAAAATAGTAGATGCTCCAATATGTTAGGTTACCACAACCGGACATTACGTGCGGCCGTGCATCAGACGGACATAGTAGACTGTGTGTGCTAACTCCAGCTAACTTCTGGAAACGACTGTCCCTATGTCAGAAATGAAATCAGGGATCAGCCACAACATTAGATGCCCGTTCATCAACAATGTGCTACCTCAAAAGGAGGTCTGCATCGTTTTAAATAATTTTGGTGAAATGCGTCTGGACTTTCGGACTCTATTGCTGATGCTAATTACCCACAATGCTTCTGTTTACATCACGGCTGGTTCGGATGTCCACTGCTGTGCGTGCGTGTCACTGACAAGGCATACAGCCAGTGAGAGATGAGGCATTTTCGAAAGAAAAACACAGCGGCAAATAAACAAACGCATAAATACAATACAATACAATTTTATTTGTATAGCGCATTTCACAACAGCTGGAGCTGTAACTAAGCGCTTTCCATATGCCGTCATATAAATTAGCAAGTAATTGCAAAAGGGAGGAATGGAAGGTTAAGAAAGGAAGGAAAGAAGGAAGAAAAAAATGAAGTAAAAAGTAAGCACTGATGATGATGGAATGAAAGCTTTGACAAGGAAGGAAGGAATGAAGGAAGCAAGCAAAACGGAAGGAAACAGTACACAGTGTTACAAAAGGAACATTTCCAAGAACTACGTATTGAGTTGTTATGACTTTGACGCTAACTACTTTATTTGAATTTGGACAACTTGTATAGAACGACATAACTTGGAAAGAAAAAAAATATTTCTATTTCTGATTAAGACAATGCAAAGTAATGCACGAAAATATATTTATATTTGGAGAAATAACGCAAATCTCAAAAAGTGGGGCAAAAAAAGCGAAGGTGTAAAAACCAACTCTACTATTAAAATTGTCGACCATTTTGAATGTTGACGTTATCGTGCTTAGTCGACCATCTTGGCAGCATATATATATATATATATATATATATATATACATATATATATATATATATGTGTATATATATATATATATATATATATATATATATATGTGCATATATATATATATATATATATATATATATATATATATATATATATATATATATATATATATATATATATATATATATATTAGGGCTGTCAAAATTAAAGCTCAGGTGATTAATTCCCAAAATTCTAACTCAGTTAAATATCTTAACTCAGTTAACTCAGTTTGATTTACTTCAAAAATTATTTGTATACTTTGCAAATATTGTGTCATATTAGCTGTCTTTAGCACATCTCAGAACAGAACACTGTGTTTAAATTACCACTGGGCCTTGCAAACCAACACTGCTGGAGTATGGCGCTTGAGGGCAGTTTGGAGAAATGTTTTTAAAAAAAATGTCTGTAAAGATGTCTCCATTTAGATCGTATTCAAGAATCCAAGAAAGCTATTAGAACAGTCTTTGAATTAAATATACTTCATATTTGGTGATTTTGCATCAATTCCAAGATATTATTCAAGTAAATAACTATTATAAGCTTTGCAAAAAATAGTATAGTTGAAAAATGTGATTAATCATGATTAATCATGGAATTTTTAGTGATTAAAGAATTTAAAAAATTAATCACTGGACAGCACTAATATATCTATATGTATCTATCTCTCTATATATATTTATTTATTAATTATTATTTTACATTTTTATTTTTCTGGAAAAGGAAGGAAAAATATTCTCATCCATCATAAATACATGTTTTGCATTTTTGGACCTCATTTTCTAACTTAAGATCACTCAAAACTTTTTTGCAAGGAGTTCAGGCAGACAACCCACCAATTATCAGCAAATATATTGAGAGAGAATTTCTGTTTGTATGGTGCAGAAAACTTCTTATCAGTTGCCCTTCAACTGGCTAATGCAAAGCAAAAACATGCTCAAAGGCTCTTTCAGCAATCAGCCTCATAGTATAAACTCAGAACTAACAGATGATGTGTGATACTAGGTTCCCTGCTGTTTGTTCAGTTCCCAAGGCGACAAGACCTCCAGTTCTGGTAAAAGTCCCTAAAATCACAGATTTAGGATCTCACGTTGAGAAGTGAGATAAATATTTATTGCATTATGTAATTCTTTGGTCTTGAGATTTCAGGAGCTGTGGGAATTCCTCAAAAAGCTCTGTAAGTGTTCCAAACAAATACAGTTTCCCAGCTGTTGCCATGGAATTCTGTGTTCGTTTGAAGCATTACTGTAGTTTTGTCCATTGTGAACTCTTCCCCAAGACTTTTTAATCTCATGGCTATACTGTTGATCAAATGTTTTGTTTAAGGGGAGCTCCTGCAGGAAATCCCTCTCTTAAGTTTTTAAGTGTGTATAAAGACTTTTTTACATATATATATCTAGATATATAGATATATATATATCTATATATATAGATATATAGATATATAGATAGATAGATAGATAGATATAGAGATATATACGGTTTGGGCTAAGAAAATGAGAAGTGATGTCCCTCTCCTTACCTGCACTCTAGCCTCAGTAAGGTTGACCCTGCGGGCCAGGTCCTCTCGAACGAAAGCGTCTGGGTAATGCGTTCTTTCAAACACTCTCTCAAGAGCCTGGAGCTGGCTGCTGTTAAAGGTGGTTCTGTTCCTGCGTTGCTTCCTCTTCTTCTTTTCCTCCGTGTTCATCTGCTCGTCTATGTGAAAAGAAAATGAGTGTGTTGTTGTTTGTATGCCAAATAAAGACAAAAAGCAAAGAGAATGATTATTGAAAAGTGATATGAAAACATTTTGTTTCAGGTAGGCTTGCTCACGGAGAAATTGTACAGCACTGCAAACAAAAGAGATTTATTTATAAATTTTAATCACGGTCATATTCTGTTTGTCGCTATTAATTCATCAACTCACTATTTGGGTTTGAACATCTAAGTTACTTTCTCTATTTATTTATAGTACATGGCAATATAAATCATATGGTTGCATGCTTCATTAAATGTGGTAACAGCAGGCATGATCGTACTTAGTTCATGACTATAATGTGCATGAAATGTAAATTATGGACTCAGTAATAGGAATAATGGTGGACTGCTCACTCTTAAGTCCAGGCTGGCAAGCAGGGCTAATATTGATTACTGCAGCTATTCTAAACCAGGGTGCCGTGGCACACTTGTGCGATGTAATAGATCATCAGGGGTCACTTAATTTTTCCAAAATGTTTTTTATGAATTACAAATATGTGCTTTTTTTATCTATCTATTATCAAACATATTGAGACAGGAAGACCGATTCTAAGTCTTATTAATAAAGTTTGGGAAACGCTGGATAGATTACAAGGGTATTGACCTATAATGATATTTTTTAGATGACTACAAATAAAAGCCAAATCTGTCGCCTTTGATATGGCATACTTACAAAAAAAAAACATTAAATATTTCAAATGTTCTAATAGAGTAACAATATTTATTATGTTGAATGAATATGTCTCCATGTTGACGCTACTGGTTTATTATTGTGACACTACAAGATAAGACAGTTTAGACGATTAGACATTTGAAATATCTGTCTGTTTCCCCAACCCAGTGGATAGATAAACCAGTTAAAGCACAACACTTTTCAGACTCAGTAACCTTTACCTGTAAAATAAAACCTAAACGAACTGTTCAAACTTCAGGGACTGTGAGAAAGTCACGTGTGTTTGGTGTATATATATATATATATATATATATATATATATATATATATAGATGTATATATATATATATATATATATATATACATACGAGTGTGTGTGCGTGTGTATGAACCGTTTTTAAAATTGAAAATGCTCATTGAAATGTTATTCTATTAAGACTCCAATGAAAATCTCAATAAATACAGAGGAAATTCAAAAACACATATAAATTACTTCCATATGCACCAAAAGTTTTTTTTACTTAAGAATTTGTATTGCCTTTGTAATAAAACTTTAACCTTCCTAACCAAACAAAGATTTTAAGAATAAATTCTAATCACCCCAAACTGTGATGAGGCCTCCAATCCAGTAATTGAGTATTTTTAAAATAAATGGACTTTTACTAATGATAAACACTAATTGTTCTGTATAATATTAGTATGTGAATTAGTAAATTGTGCTTTTCTGCGATAGCTGGAGTCATAGATTCACTTTTAAATTTACCATCTAATTCAGGCATGTTAGGATATTTCTGAGATGAAGACCAATATGTTCAAAATAAAATCAAATAAAACGCAACAAACAACAACTATCAGTAGATTGGAGCATTCTTCGCTTGCTCCACACAAAAACCCTTGTGCTCAAACTGTTGAGAAGCCAACGCTCAAGTGTGTCAACACTGAGCCTGTTTGTTTGCATGTCACCATCTTATCTAAGGAAAGATTACTTCCAGCCACAGTCGCAGGAGTACAGACTAAACTTAAAACACAACTTGTCCGGTGGTGAAATGACATTAAGAAAAGTGCTTGTGTACCCACGCTACATAGCTTACAACAACATTTTCTAGGTCGCCGACATCACCGTCTCACCTCACTTCGCATGCATTTTTATTGTTTACTTGTTCATTTTTAAGGAAACAATGGACGGATGTATTATAGAATGCATATGTAGTTATTCCATGCCACTTTTAATGACACAAATGCAGTTGTGCTCAGAAGTTCACAAAAGAACTTTTTGAAATATGGGAAATTTGAGGAAGGGAAATATGCCTGAATAGGGACAACGTCATTATTTTCTGCTTATCGCTACGTTTTAGTAAATGACTGTACTATTCTCAAATGCCCCATAGTTTACAACATAAAATAAATGTGCTTTGCTCAATGAACTCCACATCTGCACAATTCTGATGGAATGGAATGGGAATGTAAACTTGAGAGTAAAACGACAAGGTGCCGAGGGATCAAGGAGCATGCATTTTTAAATCACAGAAGGAGCGTTCATCCACTATTTGCGTGGCATCGAATCATCTAAAAATTCCGAAGGCATGGGATTTATGTTACATCAAGTTGTTAACAGAAATAAGGTAAGATGTTCAGAGTGATTGGCAGTGATTTACATGTCTGTGGGTGATTTTAGATTCAATTACAAGTTGAGAGGTTTAAAAACTTGTTGACCTCTAACCTTTCATTAGAAACAAACAGCCGCCCTTCTCACATTAAATGAGAGCAGGTCAATTACCAAAATGATTTTCTCTGCGCTGTCACATTAGTATCAAGAGGGTCAGAGTAAAATACAAATGTTTTCTCAATTTCTGTCACTCATTTTTTTCTTGAAATGCTATTGTTATTTTGGATCACATTCATATTGTCTTTTATAATGCTTCATTTAAAAATAGGCTCTATAGGCCTATTGCATCCTGCTAAACCGAATTTATGCATATTTGAGACGCTATGTGCAGCTTTCCCGCTCATTTAAATTACACCATATGTAAAGCACTTCGTTACAGCTCCAGCTGTTGTGAAATGCGCTATATAAATATAGTTGTATTGTATTGTATTGTATTTAACAAGTACGTGCCAATTAACAGTGAAAATTTATTAATTTATGGCATGGTGGAATAGTAAGGACAGCATTAATATAACAATAATAATAATAATAATAATAATAATAATAATAATAATAATAATATTAATAATAACAATGACCGAGATCGGTGAATTTGTTACATATAGGTATTAGTTAGATATTATGGCGTGCAAGTTAGAAGAAAATGCAGTGTGTCTAATTTAATGATAACAGCAAGACTCAAAACAAGTTATTACAGGAGATTGTTGTACAACTTTAGAAACGGTTTGTCAATAGCTTTTATTCATAAATGCAATTTTCAAATGAATAAATGTAAATCCCGTTTTCTTGCCAGTTTTGATAGAAAGCAGCATCTAAAACTGAGACTAGTAAATAATAAAAATAACAACAATAATAATTTTAAAAAACGCTAATTCATAGGCTATACTACGAAATAGAAAATAAACAGCAGATGAATATTTACACGATGTAGAATTACAGAACGCATGTGCTTAATGTCTTACGTTTAGTGAGCAACTGATTCATATCACCTGCTTTTTTAAGTCACAATGAGATCTAGTGGCATGTTATATCTTTCTTTAATTGTTAGAGCAAAGACACGCCCGTAAGTCATGACAAACCATTAGCGTCCAATAGTCTGAGAGTGTTTGACAGGCCGAAAATAACCGTAAATTAATGTTGTGACCCACTTCACTCGCATTTTTCTCTGTCACTCCTCTGATTTTTAGCCTTCAAACATAACAATAACACCCATTAAAGCCTATAATGTTTGTGTGAACTTGTTCAAACGGTCCCTTATAGGAGACGAGGGACCCTTCATTTCCCCTCCTTGGAGCAACAGGAAAGCGAAGATTTTTTTTTGTTTATTTGATTTTATTTTGTTTTACCTCTATAGGCAGCCTTTATGACTAAAAATTGCAGTTTCATCACATATTCGCATGGTGCTATATGCCGCCTTGTTTTGGGCACGTTAAGGAAAATAAAATTGGCCGATGCCGTTTTCTTCATTCATCGATGTACTAATTTCCATCTATTGAGTGCTTAATGGTAAAGTAGCTTCAAATAAAGTTACATTTTCCCCACTTTTCAACAAGATATATGCTGCGTAATAACTGCTGACCTCAATTGAGGGCAAAGCTTTATTGCTGTATGTTTTACTTCACCTCATTCACCAACGGCATTATACTACATTGGGATGAAACTTAAAGAATTAATAATAGTCTAGTGAGGGCGAGGCCGTCATAAATGAGTATTTGACAAATCACAAAAACATTTCTTTTGTGTCCGTTTGTCCTCACTTTGTGTGCTCTGCATACGCAATTATTGTAATCAACTAAAAATGATAGATGATGTTCAGTGTGGGGATTTTCACATGCCAATTTCAAGAGGCCGACTTACTGTCCTGTTGGTTTGTGTCACTTCCACTGGTCAGTCCAGGGGACTCCAGCATATTTCTCCCAGCTTCCCCGACGCTCTCGTCTGCCTGGTTGCCAACCATTTCCCTGGCTTCTTCCAGATCCAACAGGTGGCTTACCGAGAAGTTCTTTTTGGCTTGCAAGTTATCCAGATTAGACGTGATGGGACTCTCGAGGCGGTTTGATATCGTGGCTTGCCTGTCCATTACGTGTGCATAACTTGAAGTCATGACGCAACAGGGAAACGTAGAATTTGGTGATCCGCAAGCTCAAAACCAAACAAATAGATCCTTGCTTGCTGAGCGTCTGTCTCAATTCTCAAAGGCAAAGTCTGCTGTTCTGTTTGGAGAGGAGAATTCTTTTTTTCATATCCAAATGAGCCACAGAGGGCTCAAACAAACATCAGCAAATGCCTTCTGTCTGTTTTTCGTAATCAAACCTCTCTCGCGTATCCATACAGCGGTGATCAACGTTTGAGAACAATTTTAGCTTATCTGGCTTAAGAAGTGCAAGAGAGCGATGATCTGAATTCTGTTTGCTCGGGCTGAATCACATGTGAGCATGGGAAGGGCCGCTGCCTGATGACGACCAGATGCTCAAAGTGCAGTGTCCTTTCAAAGTTTGCTCAACTTCAGTAATGCGAGGAAAGGAAGGATCCTCAAAGGAAGGCTCATCCCTCTCTCTCCCTCTCTCTCTCCCTCTCTGTCTCTCTCTCTCTCTCTCTCTCTCTCTCTCTCTCTCTCTCAGGCTCCAGCCGGCACTCACAGGAGCCCCATAATTACGTGGCACTGCATGTGTCTGACTTTTAACAGGCCCCCTCAATATGTCACCTCCCCCTTTGGAACAAACCAAACCATCACTACCATCAACACTCTTGGTCTCATTGCTTCGAGGGCTGGCAAAGCTCACAACTTAATGAGGGTGAAGGCAAGATCGTAATGCTGAGAACATGGCACAATAACAAAGAGGAGGTACATTCCTCTCTTTTTAACCTCATATTGTCTCTTTATGTCGCTTGCTTCTGATGCTTAAAACCTCCAATATGTGGAAAACGACAATTTAGAGGCACCCAAAGTCATAACGCAGAACAATGATGGCATTCACTAAGACATTAAATGTCTAAATGTCAGTTTGGGTGAATTGTGTAGACTTTCCATGTTCCTATGTTGTTGTTGTTCCTACAATGGCCAATATTCTAAAAAAAAATCATGTTAAGTTCATTGAAAACTCTAAATTGCTTATAGGTGTGATGGTGGTTGTTTTTGTTCGTTTGTTTATGTGAACTGTAATTGACTGGCTACCGTTGTGGACTGTAGTCCAGCTCTCGACCAAAGTCGACTAGGATAGACTTTTTAAAAAAGCACATTATGACAACTCACTAACTCATTGCAGCTATTCTAATGAAGATCTTACATACAAAGTAATGTATTTTGATCCTTTAGGGCCACTTTATGTTCTTTTGTGCCAAAATAATCCTGGTATACTGAATCAGTCACATCAAGTCTGTTAATTGTGTTGCGCATCAATTTACCTGTTCACACATGCACCAGAAGGTAAAGGACTTTGGAGACCTTGCCGCTGATTCTTAAATGAATCAAGGAGGAGGTGCAAAGCACCAGAGTGATAGGAAGGGAAGGTTTTGTTTGTTTGTATTTACGTATAGTATTTCTTCTTCTCAAAATGTACCCAAACGTCCCTCACCCACCACGAGAATTTTGCACCTGGACAAACTGCTTGCTTGGCAACAACAAGAACAACAAAAAAAAACTTTTGGGAGAAAATTGGGTATCAGTTTCTGAAACACCAATGTTACTGCTCTCTTCCGAACAGTGAAAAACGGCCATCTAGTCGGTTATTCCAAATTAAAAACAGAAATGGCAGAAAACAGCTGATGTTAGACTGCACATTTCAAGATAATGAGCTTGAATGAGGCACATTACTCCATAACTCAATTTGTCAACCCATGAGTATAGAATTAAAATGCGCTTTTGGACTGAACTTGGAGGAAAGGCAGTTGGTGTGCTGGCACACAGTACTCATCTGGCATGAAAATTCACATTTCCATTCAGTCGGGCCGCTCAGTGTAAACGGAGATTTATTTTACCATGCAGCACAACACAAAGAATAAAAAACTCAATTGTTTTCATCGAAAAAAATACTTTTAGTGAGAACACTTTCGAAAGGGCTAATTTCCCCAGATACAGCAAGAAAGATCCAGAAATATATGCTGAGATGAATTTTAAACAATGGTGAAGAACATGCTTGCACGGAGCCCTGAACTCAACCCCATCAACAGCTAAGTTCCTGTCTAAGTTCTCTCTGCATGTGATAACCACAGCAACACAATAGACCCACTCAGTTTTGGTTTTGAACAGGGGTGTCACTGGATTGAACTAGAAGGGAGCTGGGTGGTGGGGGGCGGTGAGGGGAGGGGGGCGTTGTTCATGTGGTCAGATGGCAGGACTTGACTCAGGGCTCTGAGCTGCCATATAGACATCCCCTAGGTTCCTGCCCCTGATCTGGGAAAAGAACACTTGATGCCATCAAAGGGAAACAGATTGAATCCAGATGTGTGCCTCTCGGTCTTTCCATGTATTTAATGAAGGCACAGGGCTGCAGTAGACTTTTTCATCATTAGTTTTCCTCACAGATTCCATTTTCCTGCCTACAAGTCCATTCGGCTGCCAACTTCTATGAAGAAAAAAAGGCCTCCCCATGTCTCAAAACCAAAATATTCTCCTCCAGGGCCCCTGTTCTTTGTTTTGCTTGATGTGAAAAAACGAGTTTTTTTTTTTACTGTAATAGTTTGTGGTGAAGTTCAGATACAAATCTTTATATGAGAAGCAAAGATGTAAGTAGCAAAAGTTACTCTTTCAGGGGAAATTACACAGCAATGTTTGTAATTTAAAAAATGCAACCTTTTTTTTTTTTATATATATATTTATACTCTATGCCAGGCGTGGGCAAACTACGGTCTGGGGACCACATGTAGCCCGTTAAACGTTTTAATCCGGTCCGCCAAAAATAATTAAATGAATAAACCCGGTTAATGTTTTATTTTCTAAATACTGTGGTGTGTCAAAGACATATATATTGTTGTAATGCTTTTGTTCACTATTATTTAAAGTTAAATGTATTTTTTTTCTCAGATGAGGTGAGGTTACCAAAACACTCAATCTATCTGCTCCTGGTCCGGCCCTTCTGTCAAATTTTAGAACCCATTGTGGTCTGCCAATCAAAAGGTTTGCCCACCCCTGCTCTATATGCATGTACATATGTACATGACATGCTTGCAGACTAAAAACACAAACTATTGAAAATAGGTGTCAAAGTTGTCCTACACTTAAATTGTTTCCATATAAATGCTGAGGCCATTCATGTGTAAAAAACAAAAAAAAAAAAAAAAAATTTGTTCAGTCTGGACATGCAAGTGCAAGTAGGTCACAACCAAAACAACACTCAGCATATTGCAAATAATGCTTCTCTGCAAATTGCACGTCATCACTGCTAATGTGTGTTAATAAGTAGACACTAATCAGCATTAGATAAGCATTTGTAAATACTGAAGTAATTGTTTATAAAGCACGTTTCTGACATGAATAATCATTTGCATACAGTTTGTAAATACAACAAATACTACTCATCACGGCGTCGATCAGTGCCTCTTTTCGTATTAGTGGGTAGATCAAACCATACCCATGAGCAAACAGCTGTTTAATACATAAAATGCCCACTCAAAAATTATTTTCCTTCCATCGCTTTGGTGCCCCCCCCCATCCCCCTAGCGATGCACCCCTATGCGCCGCATATGCCGCATACATACTTTTTGCGCCACTGAGCGTACGCGAATGATTAACAAACTATTTAGATCAGGGGTGTCAAACTCATTTTTGTGGACGGGCCACATCGTAGTTGTGGTTTCCCCTTAGAGGGCCGGTATGACTGTGAAACCATATAAATTGATTGGAAAGCCAGTTTTGAAATCAGAAGCTAATAAGTAATTGTTCAACAATTTTTCAATTTATTTTAAAAGGGGAGGATTGGTAACAAAGAAATGGCAATATCTCATATCTCAGTGTTGTTAAAAGTGAAGAAAATATGCTAGAAACAGGAAGTTGATGCAGATGATTTGCCCTTTGTGGGCCACATAAAATGAGGTTGCGGACCAGATCTGGCCCCCAGGCCTGGAGTTTGACACCTGTGATTTAGATATACATGCATGCACTCATACACGAACGAGTCAGACGTGTTATATTTGTTAGTGAGAGTGTTAGTTGATGTTTTATAAAAACGTACATATTTCTTTTCTAATAAATGTGTTATTAACACTTGTTAATACAAGAGTTCATTAATTTTGGTGGTTACAAAGCACTTACCATTCAATATTAAAATGTTTTGTTTGAGCTCATCTAAAGTGAGCACTATCTATGTCCTATAAAGGACTTATAAATGAGATTTAAATGCTTACAAAGCCTAAAGAATCACACAAATTTGTTATCGCTCACTTATCTCATTAATACTTACATTGACTGGGGGAATTGGGTTGGCGGGTGGTTGGATGGGGGGAGTTTTTGTGCATGCCTCCTCTCCATTGGCCCCGCCGACACACTGCACTCACACATTCTGTGCAAAACCTAAGTCAGCAACTTAAGTAGATGATATTGACTGCTCACAGTTTGGTTTTATTGAAGTATTGAGGTCATGCCATGATATTTATTGTAATATTGTTTGAAAGCTCACTGTATTGCAAGAAAGCACTGCGAAAGGCTTTTTAGATTTTCGAAAGACAATTAGCAGGCTGGGTCATTCGACATCTCATCATGTGGCCTCCGTGGACCGCATAAACTGTGCCAAATTCGGACAAGCTTTATGTGAATTTGGACATCGCATTCAGTCGAGTTGGGCAGTGATGTCATGCAGCCGAAAATTCGATCTCCAGAAGACCGAGCCAGTGAATTTGGTATTAGCCCATGTCCATGTGTATGTGACATGCCATTTGGCTACATCAATTGAACATTGAATGTGCATTCATGATGTCTCAATTGACAGTGTTGTGTTGTTTTACAGTCTCATGGTTGTTATGGTATGGTGTCTAGTTTGGCTATGTAATTAAAATGTGTCCTTGCTCAGCATCGATAGATAATATTGTAATGGCTGGGGATCTAACCCACAACCTCTAAGTTAGGAAACGACCACTCTACCACTGATTCACGCCACACACAAACCAGTGTTAAGAACACAGCTCTGCTGAACACAAAGGCTCATGTGCCTTGGACATGGTGCCGATGCCACTGTGGTGGCAAAGCACAACAGAAGACAGAAGGTAATGACGCTTAGCAACGACGCGGAGCAACGGCATTGTCTAACACATAATAACAATGTTGTGAAATGACACGTTCTAATAATTACATCGCCAAACCACACATCGACAATTTACACACCATAAGAACCATATGACACTTTCAAGCCAAATCCTAATAACATTTTGTCATGGCAACACGGTCATCATTGATCAGACATAGCCAAAAGTCATTTCCCAGTCACAGTAGACATGACGACATATTTTTGGCACAAATGGAACATTTTTTGAAAATACCAGTGACCCTTGTCTTGATCTTATTTTCTACAGCAGCTGATTTTGAGCACAGTATATGTGATACGTTTTGGGCCCAAACTGAAGAT